>NC_140961.1:70377961-70482961 GCF_056783735.1 Eptatretus burgeri | reverse complement strand
GTTGGACCCGATCACTTTACCGGCTATTTAAAAACCAACTATATTCCGAGTGCAAGATGGGGCAGTTCAATGAGGGAATGGACGCAACGAACAGATTTACATTCACACAAGGACATTTATGATAATAAAGCACGTATGCAATTAAACAAGGCAAAACACCTATGCAATTATACAAGCAACAAAAGAACTACAACCGTCTTACTTATTATGTATAATCACTTGCACTTAACAGCAGTTCCTACTTATTAGACGGGCCCACAGACACACGTACGCACACACACACCCAAGAAATGGTGGCAGAGGCCTTTTAATAACGAGCTCCAGCTCGAAGGACAGGTGAGCTGAAACCCAGAGCCTATCTCGAACCTCTCCACCTCGTGTGGTCTTCCAGTTGTTCGGACCCGGACTCCAGCGAGAGTGAGGTGGATCCAATCGCTGAGCCGCAATCCTTCCCGAGCTCCCGCGAATCCTCCCGCGCTTCTCAACACGTGCTGGTGAGACGAGGCGCCGATCCTTCCCGTCGATGCGTCGCTTCCCCGAGGAACCACCTCCACGAAGAGGTCGATGAGTCGCACCAAGCCGGGAACCAAAATGGAGAACAAAGAGCTCCATGAACCAAGAAGAAGAAGCCACCACTCGCAGCTCGAGCCGAGCGACCGGCTCAACTTCCTTCCAAACAGGGCAGCTTGAAGCAAAAGGCTCTCCCGAGCCAAGCAGAAGCCGAAGCTCACGGAACCGTCAAAGCAAAGAGCCTCCAAAAAGCCTCCTCCCGAGCCAGGCCTCAGCCGAAGCTCACTGAGCCAGCCAAAGCAAAAAGCTTCCGATGGCCTCAACCCTAACGCAAGCCAAGCAGGACCTGATGGTCTGCTGAACGACTACTCTCAACTCCCTTCTCCAACTCTGCCCTCAAACAAAAGAAAATATCTCCTCTTATCCTTCTCCTGCCCTTCCCCCACTCCCGGCGTGACTCATGACTCATGCCCTCATGCTCCATCCCCCGCTCAGCCACGGGTGGGAGGGAGTTTTTGACATCATGAGTCACGGGACGGCAGGGTGGTTCTTCCTCTTCGCAGAAGAGGGGGAGGGATGTCTCCATTGTTCGTTCCCTAACTATTAAATCGATCCGCAGCGCATCTGATCGATTTCTGAACATTTAAACAATGAAAGGTGAGCTATCTCGGGAACAAGCACTTATCGACATTGCTGACTAAAGGAACCTGTATGTTGTGTGCAATCGAATTCCAAATTCGTAACAGTATGTATGTATGTATGTATGTATATATACAAATTTTTTAGTGTGTGTGTGTGTGTGTGTGTGTGTGTGTGTGTGTGTGTGTGTGTGTGTGTGTGTGTGTGTGTGTGTGTAATATAATACCCAATAAACATATATATATATATATATATATATATATATATATATATATATATATATATATATATATATATATTTATATATATTTCTAAAACTCTCATCTTGTATGTATGTTCCCGAAATACAGCCAAAACGGTACATGATGGCACAAACATTTTAGGGGGCCACCTTACTCACCATTCGCCTGCGGTGTGCAGTATCAAGTTTCCTTCATATCGGGCAATGAAAAAAATTATTAAAAAATAAATTCCCGATTCAGTCAAGTACTCTTCGGGAGTATTTGATCAATGCAAACAACCTCAACGGTATAGTTCGCTGGAGCTATTTTTTTTTCTTGAAATGATTTTTTTCACCAACCGCTGTCACAACGGGAACCCAACGGGTTCACAGGTCGTCTAGTTAATTTATAAACCAGGGTTAGGGTTAGTTATGGTTGGGGTTTATGAAGTTTTAGCTCACCTGGACACTGGTCCATCGAGCTTATGCAATCGAGCAATGCCCGTCGGTGAGTGAATGGGTCGATCAGTGAGTCAGGCAGTCAGTCAGTCCGTAAACACTTGTCATTATCACTTAAACCAAAAACGTGATTTTGATGAAACTTGGCAAAAATCTTCATATTTGATGCCGAACAAAGGTGGATCGACCACATCAAAATATCGCTCATTAAGGGGTCTATAGGGAGGGAGGGGGGTCCCCCCAAAAGGTATTTGCACTCTTTTCCAAAATTACACACAATTTCAATGAAACTTGACCACAACCTTCATCACCAATGATGTACTGTCATGTCCAGTCAGTTAACACCGACCTGCACGGATAGCCAAATGGTTCTACTTGGAGGTGAACAGCCGAGATCCTTGGAGATTATGGCACACGTGGGATGGAGGGCAGCAAGGGCATGTACCAGACGGAAGCACATGGGTTTATCCTCGAACGACGAGTAGACAAACACAAGTGAATTTAACAAATGAGTGTTTAATGAACATAAATCAGTGAGTAATAATGGAAATAAATCAACGCGTGAGGTAATGGAACGTGAGGTGAACTAAAACCTAATTTGAGATGTCTCCACTCAGTCACAAAACCAGACAAGGTGAAAGATAAAAATAAAAGAGAATCCTCCCTTTGTTCCAGCACTTAGCTGTGTGTCCAGAGATGATATTTTAGGAGCCTGGTGATCCTCGAAACCGTGTAGCCACCGCGTGGGAAAACGCACCCAAAATAGCGCCAGGTCGCTCTCTGCGGTCGCAGACGGCAGAGGTAATTCGTGCAGACGGCCTCCAACACCAGGGCCCACAACCTGCCATGCAGTTTCTTCTCACGATCAATATTGCCACACTGCTCCTCTCAGTACCAGGTCCACAAACACCAAATGGTGCCGCCTCTCTCTTTGATCATACAACAAGGCTATTGCTGAGACTGCGAGATCAGGCCAAGAGACTCGCTCTTCTTCTCCTTCTCGGCTCCTCAGAAATGTACAAACTTCACAACCGAGCCGAACAGTCAATGGCTAGCATCTTATTTCAGTATGTGAACGAATTCACACCAGCACGAACAACAAGAATCTTGCTACCTTCATGACCATGTCAAGGAGAAGCCAGAGAGGTCCTATCTCTCATTCGGGTTCCTCACACCAACTGCCCTCTTGTCTCTCTAGCCCCTTCTGATATCACGCCAACCAATCCTAAGCCTCGGGGACGTGGCCTACCAGTTGTTGTTAAAACGTCGTTCCTTTTTATAGCTGGCCTTGTAAATGCAAAAACGTAGGAAAAGGTCACTGGGGAGCAATCACATACTGGGAGAAACTAGCCTTAAACCCTACCTAGTTAACACAGCACCACCTCCCCCTCCCCCCTCCAATGCAGTGACACATAAACAACTACTTAAATTACATCGAGATGTCTCCTGCTCATCCACGGACCATGATATACTATAGAATCCTGTCTCTATTATTAAATTCCTCCATCTACCCCACAAACATGACAGGACTAAAGTTTGTTCACGGCATTAAAAAAAAACAATTAGGGTCAAAAGGGGTCTGCGGGTGGTTTGAGTGGCTGTTCCTCCTGATACAGGTGAGCTTCAGGATGCATGGTCCTTTTTTGTTTGATGAAGTTTTGAAATTTAATGACTGATGGAAACTTTTATTTTTGTTTGAGTGAGGTAATTCCACATGCAATTTTAAAACAAATGCTATCACGCTGTGAAGGGAATTAATCCAATCCAAATCCAGTGGGGACCATGTGCAGAGCGTTGGTGCTGCCGAAGCAGTCTCCTGGGCTATTCGGCATAATCCTGGACAGGTCACCACTCCGACGCAGGATACTCTAATGCCTCAATCATCCCAGCTAGGGGTACTCATTTTGCTGACCTCGGAAGGATGACAGGCTGAGTGAACCCCGCCTGGTAATAATTCAACAGCTGAGCGGGATTTGAACTCAGGACCCTGGGATCCCAAGCCCACCACCCTAACCATTAAGCCATCACCAGGCATTGGGTATTGATGCGAGTACAGAAGTGTTCGGATGTTCTTGTACAACAAAAATCAACAAATTAGAGCATAAAAATAGTTGCAAAATTCACGATTTTAAACACTATTTCCAGATTCAATAAGCTACCAAATCATCTAAATATGGTGAAAATCGGTTTCCTCGACAGAAAGTAACCAATAAATGTATGTTTTAAGATCATCGCTGTTTGGTGGGTAGATGTTCGGGTTAGGGTTACGTAATTCCAAGCATTCTAACCCTTCGGGGTTCAAAATGGAAATGATATGGAACGACCCAGACTCTTCCTTGGGTGGGCCGTCTGACCAAACTGAGCGACTGGGCAAGAAGGACCTTGATCAGGGAGGTGACCAAGAAACCAATGACCACTGACAGAACTACAGAGTTCCTTGGCTGAGATGGGAGAATGTGCTGCAAGGACAACAGTCTCTGCAGCACTTCAAAAATCGGGGGTTTATGGGAGAGTGACCAGACGAAAGCCACTTTTGAGAAAAAAGGTACATGACAGCATGCCTGGAGTTTGCGAAAAGGCACGTGAAAGACTGAGAGCACGAGGGAAAAAAATTCTGTCATCTGATGAGACGAAAATTTAACTTTTTGGCCTGAATGCAAAGCGCTGCGTCTGGTGGAAACTGAGGACAGCTCATCACCCATCTAACACCAACCTGACCCTGAAGCATGGTGGTGGCAGCATCATGCTATAGGGATGCTTTTCAGTGTCAGGAACTGGGAGACTTGTAAGGATAGAGGGAACAATGAATGGAGCCAAATACAGGTAAATCCTTGAGGAGAACCTGCCTCAGAGTGCAAAACACCTTAGATTGTGACAAAGATTTACATTCCAACAGGACAATGACCCTAAGCATACAGCCAAAGCAACATTGTACTGGCTGCAGAACAACAACATGAAAGTCCTTGAGTGGACCAGCCAAAGCCCAAACTTGAATCTCATTGAGAATCTGTGGAAAGACTTAAAGATTGCCGTTCACCAATGCTCCCCATCCAACTTCACAGAGCTTGAGCAAATCTGCAAGGAAGAACTAGAGAAAATCCCCAAATCCAGATGTGCAAAGCTGATAGTCATACCTCAGAAGACTCGAAGCTGTAATCGCTACCAAAGGTGCTTCTACAAAGTATTGACTCAGGGGGCTGAACACTTGTGTAAATTAGATATTTCTGTTTCATTTTGAATTAATTTGTTAAAATTTCTGAAAACACATTTTCACTTTGTCATTATGGGGTATTTTGTGTAGATCGGTGACAATTTTTTAAATTCAGGCTGTAACAACAAAATGTGAAAAAGTCAAGGGGTGTGAATACTTTCTGAAGGCACTATACATCAATGATCCATCCCTCATCCAGATAGCAGAGTGACGTGGTAATGTCTCTGAGGTTTTAAATGTCACAGGTTTCAGTGAGTAGTATTTATAGTTCAACACTTATAGTCAGGAATCTGTTGGTCTCAAAGGGGTCATCAGTTGAATCACATGGATTGGGAGAAAGAGGCTTCCGGTTGGTGCTTACATTGTTGGTTTGGGGAATAGTGTGCAGATGGATCCTGATCATTGCACTCTAATTACCATTTTATTTGGAATTTCTTTCCATTTTCAACTGCAGAGTTCATAGAAACACCTTGCTCTTTTAAACTCTTCCTTATTGCATTTCTGAGCATGATCAATATTTCCTACAAGCCGTAATTTTCTCGGAAATCTCGATATTCCCCCACGCGGGCTTCAAATTTAATTGGTGAGATGGCATGAAATGGCCTCGTATTTTGTTTGAATACTGCAAAACTGGAGATTTTTGGAAATGCCAACACAGCGATTTGTGTGAGGACATTGTGGAAGTATACAATTCAATTTTAATAAAATCAAGATTTTAAAGGTTGCAGAAAAAAAAAAACTTTTCAGAAGTTTACCACCATTGATTGATGCACCGTCTTTTGTACCACCTTATTTCAAATGTTAAATTAGTTCTTCATTCCTGATTTTTGTGTCCTGTATTGCGTTCCTTAAAACAGTAAATTTCCTGTTTATAATGTTTTTCAATTTTGTTTGACTGCCACCCAAGCAGACAGACAAACACAGCTACCTTACCACTCTCTACGCATGCATACTCGGGACGAGATTCCGTACAATGTGCCAAATCCAGAGCCAAAGTACTGCTAAACTGCAGGTTCATGTTCCAATTCGTGTTCTATCGCGTTCAAAATATATAATTCAATTGAAATTCAGCTGTTCCTCGATCCTAGACTGACGTCTGTAGACAGATAGAGAAAGTGCAGCAATTACTTCACCCCACTTTTCGCTTCACTCGTGGGGTAATAACCTGGGTCAACAACAGGCCTAGAAATTGGCATCAAATAATGCTTTTTACATTTTTGTACAACAAGGCATATTAATATGTGGAATGTGTTCAGCAGGTGATGCCTCATGGTTGCAGCAGGTTGATCAGCATCTCAAGGAGATGGGGATGGGCCAGGCATCTGCCTGGGGGATGGGGCAGATGGCCAGACGGAGGCCCCTGGAGTACCAGTGGAAAGTGGACGCCGCTAAGCACTGCTCCAGTGCATGCTCCCATACCTGACCTGAACTGACCTCTGACCCTTGTGGCAGGGCATTATTTAGTGGATAATCTTCTTTTGGCCAGTAAAGGGGAAACAGACGACTTCTGATATTTTCACCAAGCCTTCTTACCAAATAGTGTCATCTATCTATAATTCCAGCAGTGTGTGTGTGTGTGTGTGTGTGTGTGTGTGTGTGTGTGTGTGTGTGTGTGTGTGTGTGTGTGTGTGTGTGTGTGTCTGCGACCGCTGTTTCTCGACAACCACTGGTCCAATCTAATTGAAACTTGCCAGGTATATTGATGGGGCCCTGTAGATGTGCCTTCTCAAGGTTTGATATTAATCGGACAAGTCATTCCCAAGTTATGGCCATTTATTTACCAAACCAATGACAGGACACGGTGCCATGACGTCACGATTGACGTCACAAATCTTCTTTTTTTTTCATTTTCTTTTGGCACGTACAGTCACGCACGTACGGGCACGCACGTACGGGCCCGCACTAGTATATCCAATTTGTGTTCACATTTATCGACCTATCAGCAGCATAGGCTGCTGATAGGTTGATAAATGTTATTCCGATGTTGTTTTTGTGCTGGTATCCCACTTCATTGCGGATAGTAAATGCCTGAACCTGGTCACATGTACCATAGCTGTTCTGCAACCAGCTTGTTCCGTTGTGATGTGCTTCTCAAATTGGTGACATTCAAGTTAACTGCTTCCATTCGAGGAGATTGTATGTTGTGCTGAAAACGGAAATGGGCCTGAAGATCTTTTGGTTCTCAGTTACTTTTCTGGCTTAGGAATTGCGATAACTTTTACTTGTCCATATTTCTTTCATATTCCACCACCTGAGGCCAGTATGATCGAAAGAGTTTGGCAAGCTACCAGCATCCATTTTTGCCATGGTTCAAGGGTATTTAGTAATTTTGGGATATATCACATCTAATTCTGCAACCTTGCCTGATCTTGTTTGTTATTTTTAGCCCCTCAGCGACTTCTTCAATGAAGGGAGTTGATAGTTCTGATATTGGATCATGTGTTGACATGGAGCTGTGACTGCACACCAAATTGTACCTGCAGACAGTTTACTGTGAATTTCAGCTTCTTTGATGCTCTCCTTTAAAGGAATTTGATAATTTATATCTCTTTTCCACAGCATGCACGACATTGTTGACCGCTACCCAGGTCAAAAAACCAGTAAAGACCAGTAGCTTACTGGTCAACTGGTACCAGTTGAAAACCAGTAGCCAACTGGTACCAGTAAAGCCAGTTGGTTTCTTACTGGTTTTAATATGGAAATTGGAATAGAGTGATATTTTACCAGTTGAAATACATGTATTTAACTAACTGGTATCAACTGGGACCAGTACATTGTAACTGGTATCAACTGGGAGACCAGTACATTGCAACTGGTATCAACTGGGACCAGTACATTGCAACTGGTATCAACTGGAACCAGTAAGACTTTAACTGGTACAAATATGAGCTACTGGTTTTTTCAACTGGGAAATTGGAATTCTGACTGAATTTAACTGGTACCAGTTGAAACCAATAGAGACCAGTTAGAGACCAGTTGAAAATGTGTACTGGTTTTAACTGGTTTTTCGACCTGGGTATCTTGGTTTTACCAGCATTTATGTCACTTCCTGTTCTTACTTGCTTATGCTAACCATTAAATAACATTGCACAACATTTCTCTCTTGAACAAATACTTTTGAACATCCAATAAAAATTCTATGTTTTCTTATGTTGTATGATAAAATTTGTACCATTAAAAAGTCCTTGTTTACTATGCAGCATGGAAGTAATGATGAATGCAAATATTGAACCGGTGTGTAAGTTCACCGAAGTTTAGGCTGTTGTGAACTGACTTTCATAAGGGCCTTCACTTGAACATTTATTGTTTTAATGAGCTTTTATTTATATTTGTATTATTTTAACTTTTGAATCGCTCTTTGCTTTTATTTTGATATTCCCATCAATTTTCTCATTATTTTTCCTTCTCTTTAAAAAAATAAAATAAACTAATCTTTTTTGGTTTTCTTTTGGTTTTTTGTTTCTTTGAAAACTACAGATGATGGATAACCAGACTTGGCCACCCACATCATTTCAAAATACTCCTCCAATGCCTGTTACCTCTCCCTTTGATTCTGCATTGACTGAGCTGCGGACTACGGCCAGTACATCCAACAGTTCGGAACTCATATTCCTGCAGACAAAGGCAGCACAGGGCATCTCGGGATCATTTGTCTGGATCGCTTTATTCATCACTTTTCACCAGGTGTGATGATTTCCTTGTCTGCTGTGTCATATCTGGCCTTGATCCATATTTGTCAGCTCCCTTAGTACGCTTTTTCAAAACATAAAACCAAACCTTAATTTTAAGATTTCATATCACGTAGACATAGTCCATAAAAACAACACACACAAAGGTGAAAAAGAGAAAGAACAAAAGTTGGAGAAAATCACTGCACTGAGATATAGCCGCAGCAGGAGGCAACTGAGCATGTATTATCTTACTGCCACCCAACAGGAGGTTATGAACTCAAGACATTGTTTCACACTTTGGATACAGTGCGGGCAATATATTAATACTGCCCCATTGTTATTACCCCATGCACGTGACACAAAAAGCGGGGTCAAGAAATTGTTTCACTTCTGTCTGTCTGTCCTTCTGTCTGCAAATGTCACCTTATGATCGAGGGTCAACTTGATTTCAATTGAATGTTATATTTTGAACATGAATAGGAATATGAATCAGAAAACAAACCTGTAGTTTAGCAGTACTTTGGCTCTGAATTTGTCCTGATTGCACATGCACAGAGGAGTGAGAATTTTATTACTGTTTTTCTTTCTGGCAATCAAACAAAATTGAAAAACATTCCAAACAGGAAACTTACTGTTTTTAAGGACATCATAAAGGACATAAACAACAAGCATGAAGAATGAATGTAACGTGTTAAATAAATTGGTGTAAAAGACGCTGCATTAATGGCGGTAAACTTCCGGAATCTTTTTTTTGCATGATCTTCAAAATATTTATTCTATTTCAATTGAATTATATATTTGAACACCATAGAACACAAATTGCCTTTTTGATATTTTCAAAACCCTTATGTTTACCATTACTTGGACAAAATATTACAGCATTTTACGTCATCACAACCAATCAAATTTGCCGTTCGTAGTCCCCGTCCATATTTCTCAAGACAGCACAGGGTAATGTGTTCTATGAACTCCCCAATTGGACAATACAATAAGGCCAAACAAAAAAAGTTTAATTGCCATGACCATATGGATTACATACCCGCAGTGGTGCCTGGCATTGCTCGGCAACACTGGGTCCCTCCTCCTGCCCATTCCCCTCCCTCCCATCCCTTTCCCTGCCTCCTCCCACCCTGCCCTCTCCCTCCTCCAACTCTATCCCCTCCCTCCAGATTCCCACCCCACCCCTTCCCTACCCTCTTCCCACCCCCTCGCCCTCTTGGGTCCTGAGTTCAAATCCCGCTCAGTTGTTGAATTAATACCAGATGGCGTTAACTCGGCCTGTCATCCTTCCGAGGTCGGCAAAATGAATGCCAGCATGTTGTTGTACTGTCAAAGTGGCGACCCGTCCAGGATTGTGCCCAATAGCCAAGGAGACTGCTTAAGCAGGACCAACGCTTTGCACAGAGTATGGTCCCAATCTCCTCGTCCTCCCTCTGGACTCCCACCCCACCCCTTCCCCTCACTCCAGACCCCAACTCCCTTTCCCATGCCTCCCCTGATTAGTAGAGGTTGGCTTTGGGGCTTCCCACTCTCTGGTGATGTTATGTGTACAGTGCAGAAATGCAAGTTATCTCCACATCTGCCTGATAATACTCTCTGCCACCACCACCGGGTGGCGTGACACGACACACATTCACAAAGAGAATTTTCATCCACCTTTCCTGCATAACCCCCAGGACTACAGATGAAACTAAGTAGCTCATGTTCACCACGAGGTCGAGCTTGGTCCTTGTGCCAGACTTGGTGGCATTTGGCCCAGTAGTTTTGGTGTGATTGGTGTGACACACAAACACATGTGCAAACACAGAAAATGACATTTATTTATTAGATGCACAGAAAGGGGTGAGGTGGGGATGGGGATTCTGCACCCATGCATCTACACTCTACAGTGAAAGAAGGGGTGGGGGTGGGGGGCAGTGGTTCATGGGAAAGGTACATTTCAATTGTTTTCTTTAATATTTGCATTTTATCTTGTAACTTTGTTGTTCTTATTTTTTTTAACTTTAAATTTTCAATAATCGTCAATTTTGTTTTGTAATTGGGAAGCTCAATTACATGTTTTTAAGTTCTACATACAAGACAATTCGTAGGTCAGTATTCATGACAGAAACAGCCTTGGCGGTGATGGAAATGGCTTTCAACTGCAATAATTAGCAATTTCCTAGCTGCTCAAAATGATGAAGTGGTGGTGTGCAGCTCATGTCCCCATGTATAAATAATGTTTTGTCCTGTTATTAACCTCCGCCATCGAAGATGGACGGAGGTTACTGTTTTCACCCCTGTCTCGTTTGTTTGTTACTTACGAAATCTTTAGATTTCGTAAATATATTGAACACTTCCGTTTCTGTTTTTGTTTGTGTGTTTGTTTGTTTGTTTGTTTGTTTGTAGGCACGATAACTCTAGAACGGAAGGAGCTACCAATGTCAAATTACACCACGTGATTCAGGAGGGTGATGGTGAGCGCTGATTAGATTTTGGTCAAAATCGGTCAAAGGTCAAGGTCACAGTGAGGTCAAACATAATTCCGTAAATTAATGTGGAGAAATGGAGTATTTTTGCTTCGCTCGACGTTACGAGTTCGTTTTAACTTCGATTTTAATTTTGTCTTCGGTTTTTGCGATCGCTTAGGACGCTTAAAACTCGTTTGTCGAAATTCTGGTAAAAATCGGATGTTTTGGAGACGTTTTAAGATTGTCTAAAAAAATATTTCACTCGACGCGTCACGGGTCGCCCCATGATGCAGTGCGCTCGAGCAGACGCGTCGTTGAGTCACGTTAAGGTTTTCCGTCTGCGCTGACGGTGTTTTCGATAAAGATGGTGTTTAAAAGTCATTTTTTATCCCAATAAAGGTTATCGTCGCATGCCTGACTCGCTGAGCCGTCGGATTATGTAAAGATTGTTGGTGGATGTCCGAATATTACAGTTTTGTGACTTTGATAAAATAATATTGAATAATCGCGTGGAGAAATGGAGATTTTTGCTTCGATCGACGTTATGATTTTTGATGGTTTGGTACAGAATCATCGTAGAAACTTCTGGTTTGCATCGCTATCTTCTCGAGAGACAGCTTTTATGAGAGAAGGTCAGAGGTCAAGTTGACGATTTCGTAAGTACCAGTCTATGACTGCTTGTTTGTGTGTTTGTTTGTAGGCACGATAACTCGAGAACGGAAGAAGCTACCAATATCAAATTACACCACATGATTCAGGAGGGTGATGGCTAGCGCTGATTAGATTTTGGTCAAAATCGGTCAAGGTTACAGTGAGATCAAACATAATTCCGTAAATTAATGTGGAGAAATGGAGTATTTTTGCTTCGCTCGACGTTACGAGTTTGTTTTAACTTCGATTTTAATTTTCTCTTCGCTTTTTGCGATCGCTTAGGACACTTAAAAACTCGGTTGTCGAAATTCTGGTAAAAATCGGATGTTTTGGAGACGTTTTAAGATTGTATAAAAAATATTTCATTCGCGCATCACGGGTCGTCACGTGATGCAGTGTGCTCGAGCAGACGCGTCGTTGAGTCATGTATGGTTTTCCGTGTGCGCGCTGACGTTTTCGATAAAGATGGTGTTTAAAAGTCATTTTTTATCCAAATAAAGGTTATCGTCGCATGCCTGACTCGCTGAGCCGTCGGATTATGTAAAGATTGTTGGTGGATGGCTGAATATTACGGTTTTGTGACTTTGATAAAATAATCTAAAATAATTGCGTGGAGAAATGGAGATTTTTGCTTCGCTCGACGTTACGAGTTCGTTTTAACTTCGATTTTAATTTTGTCTTCGGTTTTTGCGATTGCTTAGGACGCTTAAAACTCGGTTGTCGAAATTCTGGTAAAAATCGGATGTTTTGGAGACGTTTTAAGATTGTATAAAAAATATTTCACTCGCCGCATCACGGGTCGTCACGTGGTGCAGTGCACTTGAGCAGAAGCAGCGTTGATCACGTAATGGTTTTCCGTGTGCGCGCTGACGGTGTTTTCGATAAAGATGGTGTTTAAAAGTCATTTTTATCCCAATAAAGGTTATCGTCGCATGCCTGACTCGCTGAGCCGTCGGATTATGTAAAGATTGTTGCTGGATGGCCGAATATTACGGTTTTGTGACTTTGGTAAAATAACTGCGTGGAGAAATGGAGATTTTTGCTTTGGTCGACGTTACGATTTTTGATGGTTTGGTACAGAATCATCGTATAAACTTCTGGTTTGCGTCGCTACCTTCTCTAGAGACAGCTTTTATTAGACAAGGTCAGAGGTCAAGTTGACGATTTTGTAAGTACGTCTATGACTGCTTGTTTGTTTGTTTGTTTGTTTGTGAACAGTATTCTGGAAAAACTCCTGGATGGATTTCGACGAAAGTTGGTGGGGGGATTAGGTATGGTCCAAGAATCATGCCATTAGATTTTTTTGGGACTCATGCCATATTCATGCCATATGGGACCAAAGTCCCATATGGCCGCTATGGTGGCCATTTTGAAAAAAAATTTGTATTTTTGTTTTTGCATTTCTACATGCAACCAAAAAAGTGATTTCCAACCAAAAATAAATAAATTTGTTAGAGAAAAAAAACCCAGAAAATTTTGCAACTTTTTTTCAAAAAAATTTCGATTTTATTTGAAAAATATTTGAATTTTTTTTTTTTTGCATTTCTACATGTTTTAAGTGATTTCCAACCCCCCAAAAAATTTGTTAGAGAAAAAAACAAATTTTGCAACTTTTTTTTCAAAAAAATTTCGATTTTTTTGGGGCATTTCTACATGCGCGTCGATCTCGTTTAGTTTATTCAATCGTGGTTCAGTAGAGTCTGATCCGTTTTGACCTACAATGAATAGGATATCAGGTTCACTTAAGTGACCCAGCATTATTGGCAGCGGAGGTTTTGCACTCTACCGAGTGCTCCCCCTCGAGTTTATTTTTGCGATGTCTGTTTTCATAATTTTCACTATTGGTCATCGGTATATATAAATGTGGTGCATTTTATAATGGTTGCCAAACTGAGTTGCATATCATTACAATTAGAAAATGGAATACTGAGATGCACAACTTGCTTTCAACCAAGATGGTGGTCGCCAAGGATTGGCAACAGAAAATAAAAATGAGCACTAAATCTCAACGAACAAGTGTACACACCACGTGAGCTGATGCTCTGGAACATAACTCTGACACTACCTTACTTGGAAAGAAAGATTGAAATCCCAGGAGTAAAGATATGACGTGGTAGCTTTCAAGGTGACAGTCTTTCCCCCTCATCTTTTTCTGGCTCTCGACCCACTGAGTAACCTCAACAATGAACAAGGACTTGGATACAATCTGACATGCAACAGAAAAATGAGCAAAGAAACAAGAAAGGTAACACACATGGATGATCTAAAAGTCATCGTGCCGAATGATAAGAAATTGACAGATCAACTGAATTCGTAAAGCAGGACTCGGAGGACATCCGAACGGAGCTTGGTCTTGGCAAATGTGCCAAATGCACATTTGTACAAGAAAAGAAAAAAAAAACGGACATCTCAATCGATGAAATTACAACAATACAGGAACGACAAAACAAAGCATCCCACAAATACCTTGGCATAGAAGTAGGTCCCAAGGTACAACACAACAAAAGTGTAAAATTATCAGCAAAGAGTGCCAATGCAGAGCAAGACTAGTTCGACAGTCATGCCTCTCCCCAAGAAACAAAATCAAAGCTATAAACCAACTTTCAGTGCCGGTATTCCAATATAGCTCTGCAGTTATAAACTGGCCACAATTAGAGATCAACAATCTTGACACCAACACAATGAAACTTCTAACTATTCACAAGATATTTTACATAAACCAATGCATATTGAGGTTGAACTTACCGAGATGATGAGGAGGAGGAGGCGGTGGTCTGATGGAGCTTAATCAAGTGCACAGAACATTGTGTGTAGGACTAGCGGAGTATATGAAAAGCTCAACAAACTACAGGATGAGATTTGTATAAGAGTAAGAAAACACCAACCCAGAAAAGGGATCCTTAATCCATTCAGCAACAAACATCCAAAACAGGTGCAAATGATGGATACTCCATAGAACGAAACAGAAACAAACACAGCCCCAATGATTGCAAAGGAAATTAGGACACTCAGTAGAGCGCATACCTCCGCCCCATAATGACTGATCCACGAGAACATATCTGGCCCAATACATTTTTGAAATATTATGCTAGATATCGGTTTTGAGCCCGATTCCTCAATGGTGAAGAATCACTTTAAAAATTCTAGTAGTCAGATCCGGATCCGAATCTTCACCAAAATCTAATCAGTTCGTCCTTGTCACACACCGAACCTGTCCACAAAATTTCATCCAGATCCGTGCACAATTTTTTAAGACATCCTGTACACAAACAAACAAACAAGAAGAATATGTCATGCAGAGCACGTTACTTGCAAAATTCATAAAACAAATTTGATCTCAAAAATAATTGGTGGTCGAATTCAGTGACCTGAAATATAAATCCTCTTCAAATTTCAAGTAAATCAGATGAAAATTGAAGATTTTAGAAATCTCACCTAAATTGGTGACCTTTGGCCTGTGTTGACCTTTGACCTCTAAAACAATAGGCTTCTTCCTTATGACAAACTCGACCAAGTGGTGAAGTTCCGTGAAGATCGGTTTGAAATTGTGACCTGTAGGCGATACAGACAGACAGAATAACAAAATCGACTGACCAATATACTTGAAAAATCTTCGATTTTGCAAGTAACAAACAGACAAGCCGGTAGGCGGACATGGGTAGTAGCCTACGCAATAGAACCTGACGTGATGGGCCCGTTCGATGGGGAATGACCTGAGGATTAAGCACAATAAAATTCATGATTCTAGCTTCAAGGGTTAATGCTGCAGATTGTTTTTTCGTTAAAATACCCCCACATTTAGAGGTTTTTCGGCCGTTGCTAGGCAACGGAGGGGTCCATAGCAACGGTTCTTTGTCACACATAACTTGGACATACCATGAACCTACCATACCAGTTTCATGTATATCTGACTCATAGTCTCTGAGATATAACGAACTTCGTTTTTTTAATTGTTTTTGACCAGGGTTCATTCAAAGTCTATCTTCTTTGACAGTTTTCATAGGATCCGGCTGGAATTTTTTGACAATATGGCTGAATGTACTGCCCACAGTCGCTCGTGGCCCGATTTTTGATTTTCGAAAAAATAATTTTTTTTATGATTTTTCAAACATTTCAAAGTCCCGTTGCTAGGCAACGGTGGTGTCCATAGCAACGGTTCTCATTTGCACACAACTAGGTCATGGTGTGAACCTACCCACCAAGTTTAATCGAAATCGCCATTGTATTAACGGAGCACTGGACCGAACAGACAGATAGACAAACATATCGACGGAAAAACTGATAAGGGTAGAACAAATTAAACAAAATTTTTTTTTTCCGACTGCATCGACTACCCAACAGAAAGTGGTGAAAACATAACTTCCTTCACCTTCGATGGTGTAGGTAAAAAAAACAAAATCTATCAGCAGATATACTCTGACAAAAGACCAGGAAGATTTTTAAAATGAGCTTGAAAGGACAGGGATCGACAAAGAATGCTCTTTGGTATGGCTAAGAAGAGGTCAAATTAATTGGGATTCAGAATAAATCATCATAAATGCTCAAGACCAATGACATTACACTAATGCCTTTAAGAAAATGGGAGGGGGGGGAGATTGAGCCAATTGGATAAATGCAGGTTTTGTGGGGTCGAAACAGAAAGTACCAGTCACCTCCTTTTGGGGTGTAAAAAAACTAATGTCGGAACAGCTGCACACAGAAATACATGACAGTGTCTGCAAAATAATCCACTGGCACATCTGTAAACATTTCAACATCCTGGTCCCAGAACAATCATGGAAACGCAAACCAAATGCGATCCTTGAAAAATGAATAAGTAATGCTCACGCATGACAAGATGATCCCATCAAGTGTGGATTTTGCCAACAAAGCATTATGTCCGGACATCGTGCTCAAACACAAAAAGGAAAAGTCGGCATTGTTGATTGAGGTTTCAGTTCCCAATGACTTTGAACTACATGCTCCAGAAATCAGGAAAATGACCAAATACCAGGATCTGAAAAATGAGGTCAAGAGGATGTGGAAATTGAAGAAAGCTGTAATTGTACCAGTGATTGTTGGAGCTACAGGAATGATGAAGGAAACCCTTACTGGGTACTTAAAAATAATTCCGGGGAATATCACTCCAAATGCAGCTACAAGTGGAGGCTGCCTGAGGTTCAGTGAAGATTTTTAAAAGAGCCCTTGGAACTAGGCTATTGGAATGAAGTTTCACAGTTTGGTTCATGAATAATGATCCTTCACCAAAAATAGGAGGTGGAGACTGAGTTATGGGAGAACTTCCTCCCACCTCCTGAAACCAAATGAAGATAACAACGAATGAGAAATGGTGGAGAATCTCACTTTAAACCAAGATTAACATTTGATATCAAATGTGAAAGTGTCCAGGTCTCAAACAAAAACTCACCTGTGGAGACAGACTTCCTCCGAGTGATGTTGCCACCAAAACAGTTCAGTTAGCCCTGTGCTCTACCTAACACGTCCCTACCATGCCAATGCTAACTACTGAGATGTGGTGTCCCATTTTCATGACAAATCAAATTTTGAATGGATTGAAGAACTAACCTTGCTCATGAAGCTGAGTATGGACTTATCACCTCACCATCACAGACGGATGGATTAATGGTCTGTCTGTTTTCTACTGATCTTGTGTCTGGTCTTACACTCTCTGCTCTTTCCGTGTCCCCCCACACCCACTCCCACACCCCAGGTTTCTGCAGGGCTCACATGGTCCACCATCAACCCCCTTCTGGTAAAACTACCTAAATCCAGGATCACTGCTCACCTCCACTCATTTGTTCCTCTTTTTTTCCCCCCACCTGTGGAATCGACTTCCTCATCTTCTTCCATTTCATTCTTTCCTCCAGGTCTTCAAGACAGCTGTTCACCACCATCTCAGATCATCCCCAATCCAAAACTAATATCTTTTCTACCCTCATTGACCCCCTCCTGACCCCACTTCAATCCCTCTCCCTTCCAAATTTCCAGTTTTCCCTCCTGAGAATTTCCTTCTGTATTCATCTTATCCACCCTCCACCCCATGCATCCTCTCCTGCCCCCCCCATTCCTCCCCACACTCATTGTTTGTCCACCTCCCCCTGTTTTTGGCTTTCAGCTTTGCTGTTTGTGTCCCCCCCCTCTCTCTCTCTCTCTCTCTCTCTCTCTCTCTCTCTCTCTCTCTCTCTCTCTCTCTCTCTCTCTCTCTCTCTCTCTCTCTCTCTCTCTCTCTCTCTCTCTCTCTCTCTCTGTCTCTGTCTCTGCTGTTCCTTTGCCTCAACTATGTATACAAAAAATAGAAAAATAAAGACTGTGATTAATGGTAGTTCCACAAGTTGGAGAAAAGTGGACAGAAGAGTGGGGGTGTGCAGTCAGCCTAGGTTTTTGGTTATTTAACCAAAAGGTAGTTACTGGAAAGAGCTGAGGAAGAATCTTTATCTTGGTGAGAGTGATATATATATATATATATATATATATATATATATATATATATATATATATATATATATATATATATATATATAATATCTGGAGCACAAAAGGAAGCATGCCCTATAGCACACCTGGTCGCGGTACAGTTCAGCCCATTGGAGGCTAGGTTGTCCTGAGTCGGCACCAGTATATAGCCAGCTCTCAGTTTGGCATATATTGAGTCTATGTGATGTAAAAACTGCACACACAATGCGCCCTGCCACCAGGCAGGATGAAAGCATCAGAAATGCTGCATGTGATAATGAAGACAGTGAATCGTGCATCTCAATTTCCTTCCACCTCGCAGACCAAGAGTCAGCTTTCTAAATGGTGCAGCGGCTGATAGTAAAAGCGGATTGGGGCGAGCTTCGTATCATTTTCTCCATTGCTTTCTCTATCCTTCTAGTTTCCCAATTTCAAGATTGCACACCCTCAGCCCCACTTGTGCACCCAGCCAAAGTCCTTTGTTCCTCGTCGCAGCGGCAGGATCGAGGTGAGAGGCCGATGTGCCAAAAGGTGACATGACACTATGTACCCAGAAGATTATATCTCCTCTTCTAAAACTGAGCAAACATACCACCTGAGCCTCTGTCCATTAAGAAGCCAAGTTGGGGGCAAAATCCCTTATCTTGTCTGCATTTTTCCACATTGGCCAGCACACAAGACAGGGAGAGAAAAGACACCTTAATCCACCTGTAAAATCACCAAATCGCATTACAACCCTTATCATGTTTACTCACTATTCCATTCTTGTAACAATACCAAAAGTTCTGGACTACCTCAAATATTATTATGTTTACCAAAGCTTTGTACTCACAAAGGCATTTCATTCTCTCGACAATCTAAAATTTTGGCAATTACATGAATAATTTTGATGATTTATTAAAATCAGTGTCTGCATTGTATAACAGCTGGATTAGTTTAATAGTCTGCAAGATTTGAGTGCCACTACAAATATGTGCATTTCTCAAAGCAAATTTGGTGTAATCTGCTTGTACCATTGTGGTTGCTTTTACTATGTAGAATCATTGAAACGGGCAAGTTTTGTGGGTTGTAGGTTACTACCTCCGCCACCGAAGGTGGATGGAGGTGATGCCTTCACCCCTATCTGTCTGTGTCTGTCTTTCTTTGTTTGTCTGTCTGTCGACGGATTCAGACGAAACTTGGTGGGCAGGTTGGCTATGTAACAAGGAAGAATTGATTTGATTTTGGTGAAGAGCCGAATCCAGATGCAGATCCGAGAATTTTTTAGGTGATTCTTCACCATTGAGTGATCGGGTTAAAAACGATATATAGCACGATATCTCAAAAAGTTATGGATGGATTCGGACGAAACTTGGTGGATGAGTTTATTAGGTGATAAGAACAAGCCGATTAAATTTTAGTTCAGGTCCGAATCCAGATCCGGCATATCAGCGGGATACAAAACGTAAAGTAATCAGCCTGGCAGAGGTATACACTTGACTGAGTTGCTGTTGTAGTTTTTTTTGAAAGAAACTTTTTATGCTCATACAAACTTATTTTCAAGAAGTGTCTTGTCATTCTAGGCCTGTTTGCTGTAAAATACTTGAATTCATGTTTTTATAGCTGCAGAAGTAAAATGATCACGTGAAAGTAAAGGCCTTGTTTCTGGGAATTGGAAGTGCGATGTATGCTCTCAAAGCACAGCCACAGTTGAATGCTGTATCCATTTGCATTTTTATGGAGATAGATTTCCACAATAACTTGTGTCTATTACATGTTAATTTTCACAACATATTTTTTTGTTTTGGTGCTATGAACCTGCTGAAATATGTTTCTTAAGGAGATGATTATTTTGCCAAATCTAATTGCCCCATTTTTGTTGAATTTGTATTTGGTATAATGTGATTATCACCTTGGTGACAGTGACGTTACCAATCACGTGACGGCACTCGTAAGTTTCTCTGTTACTGGGGACATGTGCTGACTGTATCCAAGGCAACTGTGGCCTGACTTGTGGAGTGCAAATTACAGTGTATTAATGAGAAGCAGGTGTCGTGGCGGTTTTGAAAATTTTATTTCAGCTCGTTATTTTAGTAATAATCTGTAGCTTTTTGTGTTTCTGAAATAATGTATTCATGGTTTAGGTGTAATTGCGATTGAATAAACTTAACGTAATCTATATGCAATTGTACAAATTGATTGTGGCGATTTATATTTTATGGCATGATAAAGTCAAGAAACTATGGATACCTCATTATGACTTTAAAAGCAATAGGGGATGGGAGTGGTGTTACGATGGTAGGTTGGAGGGAAGGAGGTGGGATTGATATATATATAGCTTGCTATTAAGACAAGTGAGGAACAACTTAATTATCTGTGTTAAAGAAACTATGAAGAAATTTAAGCTCATGGAGGAGATAAATTATGGAGGCAGAAAGTTAACAGAATAATGGGGGATCAAAAGGGAACAGGGAGACAAACTGAGGTCAAGGCTCATGGGGAGGAACACTGGAGGAAGAGAGGTAATCCAATGGCAATGGACCAAAGAAGAACAGGTGGACAAATGGCACATGACAAACAAGCAGCCAAGACAATTTAGAAACGGACATTTCGCAAAATGAGGCAGAAGACAACTGGAATATGAGTAGCATACAAACATATAGAACAGCTCGCAAACCAAATAATTGTTGACAAAGTTCAAGGTAGGAAAAACGTCAGCCAGAATGGGAATTTTTTTTTTTTAATATAAAAAGTCAGAGGAACAATGAAAGATGTTGGCTCACTTGGAGCAGAGCAAAGATAGCAGATTGGAGAGAAGGGCAAACTGGAACAAACACATTGAGGCAATTCCACAGATAATAAACGTCGAGGATAAAGTATCGAAGGTGAGCAGTGAGACTGCAGCAGTGAAATTGTGCACACTACAGTTTTCCTTGATTGGTGTTATTCGTGAAATTATAGGACCTCACAAATTTGAGTTTTTTTTTTTCAAGCAGAATGATCAACCAAGTGATTATTTGCCCATCTGGTCTTGCTGTACGAAGCTGTCAAAAAAGTTCTCACTTCAGACCTTTAGCCTTTCCAAAACGACGGCACCAAATGAAAACTTTTGACTTACTTGGCTTACTGCTAATCAACTGATTATTTTGTTTTTTAATATCAACATTTCTCACAACTTTCGTGAACATAGCTTCTTCCCTGATAACTGTGTGCTTTTGAAAAATATATAAAACACCTGATTGTAAAACAAAAACAAGTGTGAAATTAAATGATATGAAACAAACAGTTTATAAATATATGGTATGATGGCAAGGAAATGAAAAGGATTAGGATCACTAATCTGACTGTATTAAGCAATTTGTTTTACAATTAAGCAAAACAAAGCATGTGAGGTAGAGTGGTAGAGGTAAAGACAACAAAAATGTCAGCAAATCTCACTTTATTCTCAGCAAAAACGGTTGATTAATAAATGTAAATAGAAGTTAAAGTTTCTTATGATCTCATGGCAATTGTACAGGACCAATAAGTTTTTAACAGAGCCGAGTGTGAAGGCCCCAAATCAAAATGTGAGGTAGAGCGGTAGAGGTAAAGCAGTAAAGGTAAACTTTACCTCTACCGCTCTACCTCACATTTTGATTTGGGGCCTTCACACTCGGCTCTGTTAAAAACTTATTGGTCCTGTACAATTGCCATGAGATCATAAGAAACTTTAACTTCTATTTACATTTATTAATCAACCATTTTTGCTGAGAATAAAGTGAGATTTGCTCACATTTTTGTTGTCTTTACTGCTTATGTAATCGACCTCATGTCTTGTTCTTTTCATGTATGACTAAAAGGAGAAGTGTGCGTGTGTGCATGTGTAACACTTTATTTTAAAGGGTTCCGACTGTTGTCGAATAATAAAAATGGTAACGTTTGAAAGCGAATTATCGATTTACTTGTTTGGAAAGCTAATAATCGATTTGCTTGAAACAAAATGTTGTGTCTGTTTAATCGTAAAGATGCCTGTTTTTAAAAACCCGTCTTCCCAGGAAGAAGGAGAAAGAAGTGTTCTTTGGAGCTTTTTGGAGTGGTTCCCACGATGGTACCATTGTTTTTATTAGATGACAGCAGGAACCCTTTATAATATAGTGATGGATGTGGAAGGAACACAAAAATTTTTATGCTGTAACACGTCTCGAATCAATAGCAAAATATATTGTTACGGATCTGGAAACTATTTGCATTCAACATACAGATCCCAAAAGTCAGTTATCCCGTTAAGTTCATGTGAGACAGGTCCCTTCCTTTTGTCTCGTGGAAGAATCAAAGGTGTGTGTTGCGATGTCCTTTTAGGTAGGTTATTAAATCTTTACATCCAACGAAACATCCAACAAACCATCTAAGACCATCCAACAAACGAACCGACAACACCACTGAACAAGCGCTTCACCCGCCCAACCGGCGACTCGCTGTTTCGAGGCAAAATCTTTGTGAAGTACCTTTATGGGTGAGTCCGCATGTGTGGAGTGGGCGGGCTTCCCGGTATGGCCAAAACCCCGCCCAGAAAGGGCGGACCCATGGAAGCCCCGTCCAATCGGGGTGAACAGTGACGTCAGTTTCACCAAGGCCCCTCCCCGCTGAGGGAGGTCCATAAAAGTTACGACGCCATCCTCAGCAGAGAGTTCTGTAGAGAGGAGTGTCGAGAGTTCTGAGGGGGTTTGGTGGTGAGTTCTGTGGAGTTCTGAAGAATTCGGTGAAGAGGAGTTTTCACGGTGGCTGTGAGCAGTCTGGTTCGTTCTTCACGGTGGCTGTTACGGGGCGAGGAGTTCTGTGGACCATGACTATTCGCCACGCGAGCTCTGTCACGAGCCACGAGTCCCACACGTGTGACTGAGACCAAACCGACAACCTTTGGCAAGTGCCGCACTCCAGAGCACGCTTTCCCTCCGACGACCAGGTACCCACCGAACTCTGACCGTCAGTTTGTCTCTCTTCACAGCTGCGAGGGTCTAATAAAGCCTCTGGGGTTTCTTTTCTTTTGGTGTGTGTGTGTCTGCGTGTGGGTCCGTCTTTAAGTAGAACTGAGTACGTGTTTTTGCTTATTGTAAATATTTCCCTGCTTGCATATTCACGTCAAGTCTTGCCTTTGTCTTTATTTTACTGTTCATAAATGTATTAGAAATGTTCCCAGTCCGTTTCTGTCCCTTCTTACATTGGTCTAGCATGGTCCGGGTCTGAATATAAGCAGGGTTTCGTCCCTGGTAATGGGTCTATCAAAGCCGGCATGGCTTTGGCAGTTTCCGCTCGCCTGCACCCGAACCGGAGTTGGTCGTCGGGAGTTGGAACTCTACCGCAGCCGGTAGAGTGACCCGGTTTGAGCAAGACGTGCCGAGGGCATGGTTTCCCCGGTAGTCAAAATCTCGTAGTTAATTAGGTAAACTGGTTTTAGACAAACAGATCCTACGCTATGCGGTTGAGATATTGGCGTCCACGGTCGGTTAAGCGACCCGCCTGCTCGCGGAGTTATCCGAGCGATGGCCTACAATTCTGGGGAGTCTGGTGGAGACGACGTAGTTTCCCCCACCTCGCGGTCATTCTCGCCACCGACCCCCGGCCGACAACAATATCATCGTTCATGGAAGGGCCATAAAACAACAACAACAGCTTTGTGTTATAAAAGATCCTTTTTTGCATGTTTCACTTCATTTTATTTTACATCCTCATTGAGGATCACAGATAGACTTACAATACATTTGTGAAGTGCAACATGCTGTCTTTTGATGTAACCAATCAGCAAAGTACAACCAGTGTGCATTTAATTTTGCCAGTTTGTTTTCATTTGTGACCTTGTTACCTCCGCCACTAAAGGTGGACGGGGGTTATGTTTTCATGTCTGTCTGTTTGTCTGTGGGCAGGATATCTCAAAAAGTTATGAACAGATTCAGACAAAACATGGCGGCCAGGTCTGGGTGTGTGACCAGGACTAATTGATTAGATTTTGGTGAAGATCCGGATCCGGAAACGAGAATATTTTTTTAAAGTGATTCTTCACCATTGAGGGATCGGGCTAAACTAATATATAACACGATATGTCAAAAAGTTATGGACTGATTCGGACATAACTTTGTGGACAGTTTGGGTGTGTGACAAGGACAAAATGATTCGATTTTGGTGAAGATCCAGATCCAGATACGATGATTTTTCACTTTTTTGAGTGATTACTCATTGAGAGATAATGGATATGCCCAAAAACAACATTTCAAAACATTGTGGACGAATTCAGATGAAACTTGGTGGATGCGTTGGTTAGGTGACAAGTTCAAGCTAATTAGATTTTGATTAAGGTATAATACAGATCCGACCTATCACTGGGCGACAAAACGTAAACTGTTCAGCCTGGTGGGGATGATAATGATGATGGTGAGGAAGGGGATTGGGGGTTGTGGGGGTGGGGGGGGGGGAGTGTGGAAAACCTAACTCATCCCACACAATGCATATTCCCTTTGTAACCCATTAGACACAAGGGAGGTCCCTACCTGGAATGTGTAATAATGAAATTTACTGATTCAGGAACCGCTGTATGTTGTGTGCCATTGCCTTGGGGGTCCCTTTTCCCAGAGCTGGCACAATATCATTTTGGTCCCATCTCTCAATGGTGAAGAATCACTTTAAAAATTGGAGTATCCGGATCCAGATCTTCACCAAAATGTAATCACTTTGTCTTTGTCACACATCCAACCTGTCCACCAAGTTTCATCTGAATCCATCCACACCTTTTTGAGATATCCTGCTGACAGACAAACACAGACAGGGGTGAAAACATAACCTCCGTCCACTTTCGGTAGCGGAGATGAAAAAAAAAGCAGCATTTATTTGTGCAATTGCATTGAACATTAATACAATTTTCCTCAAGTCTCCATATGTCAAAGCCTCTGCGGCACCCCTCGGTGGTGTATTTGTTAACAGGGTGACACAAACACGGGAAAAATAAAAGGAAAATAAAATTATAAATGGCAGGGGAGAAAAATGTCGAAATGATCTGAAGGACGTCGCACTCTAAATTAAATTAATCTTGACTGGCAATACTCTCTTCCATAGAGAATGGAGAGGGAGGGGGGCTTTAAGTTTGAGGTGGCCATTTCAAAGTGGAAGAATGTACAGACCTGTATTTTTCAACACATGTCCCCCACATATATGATGACTACAGTTTTTCTGATACTATAACACAGATCGTTGGCGTATTTTATAATGATTTGTGCACCTTCAGGGAGCTCAATTTATTTTTTTCAACGATATCATCCACATTTCAAGTTATTCTATCCAGTGGTGCAGGAGTGCATCAAAGACACACACACGCACACGCACACGCACACGCACACGCACACGCACACGCACACGCACACGCACGCGCGCGCGCACGCCAAATAATTTGTGCTGTATTATGATTACTCTGTCCATGTATGATCATCTACAAAGGACGTGTGCAGACCTGGCAGTATGTACACATTGATTGCCATCACTTCCCATGCATGTTTCGTTCCTTTTTTCTATTATGACTATTTGAAGACGGTCACCTTTTATTGGTCAAATATTTTTCATTGACAAAGTAATTTCACAGGTGTCCGACTGTGGTGCCTCATAAGTTTCATTTTAAATGTCAGGTGTTTCTTTTGATTTCTCTTATTTTTTGACAATCTCTTCTATTTTGATGATTTTTCATTTTAACAAAAATAAAAATAAAAAAGTTTCTCCAAAGTTGCATGCATGCGCACGTGATGAACATTTTTCTTTTGCTGGCAATTGTATTTTCAGGATATATTTTCATTGAATTTTCAACAAAGTGAGGCAACTTTCAAATCAAACTTATATCACCTTGATTGGACTCTCCAGAGATTGTTGAATGGAAGTTTTTTTTGAACTGCTTTTTGCAATTATGCTGTGGGAATCAAGTCTGTAGACAATCACACACACCATTAGGCAGTTTAGTGAATGTTTTATTTGTAATTCGATCTGATCTTGACTTTTTCTCTGCAATTTACTACATTCCATGTTTTTCTGTGTTGGATTCAGTTTTCTTTTTGAAGTCACGGATTCCTTGAATTCTGGTCATTTTCCACGATCACAGAAAATAGCTCTCTCTGCTTTTGTGAAAACTTCTTTGTACCTTGATTACTTTCATCCCTGTGCATTGTTTGCAGATTTACTTGCATCTGAAGCACTACAACTGTCCCAATGAGCAGCGGCACATTGTGCGGATCCTCTTTATTGTCCCTATCTACGCTTTTGATTCGTGGCTCAGTTTGCTCTTTTTTAGTAATGACCAACTCTACATCTACTTTGATTCAGTTCGTGACTGTTATGAGGGTAAGTCACTTCAAATGTACTTGCTGTTCCAACACCCATTTTACGACAGCCTCTACAAGTTTAATACTGACCGTGCAAATCGGACCTAATTTGATCTTCTTTTTATGTATGGAAAATGATAGCACGATATATTTATGATGAACCATTTACATTGAATTTAATGGAATTTCATAAGTAACAAAGTTGTAATTATAATTACCATGTTTGCCATTCTTTTAAACTACTTCTGGCACACTCGTGACTGTGACTTTCCGAGCAGTGAGTACATTGAGTAAGTCACCCTGGGTGAAGTGTCCATTATCCACATAGGGCGTTCAAAAATTATATATACTAGAGGACACTCCCACCTTCTGGGCTGCCCACCTTTGGTGGGCAATGTGCTGCGGCACATTCTTGGAAATGCACTTTCATTTTTCAAATAAATTTTATTGATCACAGCATATCATACTCTATATCATAAGAAAAAGGAAGATGATTTGTAATACCATATATACAAAAACATACATACATTACTGTATATATATATATATATATATATATATATATATATATATATATATATATATATATATATATATATATATATATACATATATATACATACGTACGTACGTACGTACATACATATATATTGTTGGGCCTCGGTTGAGAAGACCGCTTGGGGGGGGGGGGGGGGGAAGCTATCTCGGCTCCCACCAGACTCCGCGGAATTGTAGGCCGTTGCACATGGATAATTCCGTGACGCGGCGAGTCGCTTAACCGACCGTGGACGCCAATAACTCAACCACGTGACTTATGGTCCTCCGTCTAGTTAATCCGGTTACCTAAAAATAACCATGTGATTTAATTACTGGGGAACACGCCCTCGTTACTCCTCGTCTGAATCGGATCACTCTACCGGACCAGATGTAGCCGAGCGACACTGCCAAGGATGTACCGGCTAAAAGGAACGGATTGTTGTGAATAAATTCCCGGCTAAGCTCGGATTCGGACCATGCTGGACCAATGAAGGAAAAGACAAAAACGAGCTGGGAACATTCCTAAGAATAATTTATTAACAATGGGCGAGGAAAGGTATGTGGTACGATGAATAAATTTATTGGGGTGTGTTGTACAGAGATAGGGAAGAGAGGTGTGGTGCGACAATAAACAAGCAACTTGTGAAAGTGGACGCAAAGCAGACCTAACCCGAAAATAATAATAATAATCTTCTGCAGGCTTACTTGTATGGACAGGTGCCACGACACACGCACATGCACACACACACAGACACAGAAAACCCGATGAAGAGGAATGGAAGCAAGACAGGAGAGGAGTTGAGGCTACGGTCTCTCGGTACCTTTGTATAATTGATATGCAGTACCCGAACGCGCCAACAATACGTTTGGGGGGAATGCTCCATGGCACGGTACCCCCTGACAGCTGGCACGTCGTCTCTCGCTTCGTGCAGCTCGCGTTGAGAACGTGGGCGTGAAGGAGGGGCTTGAGTTGGGAGGGTGGAGTTAGAGTCGTGTGGGCGAAGAAGAGGAGGAAGAGCCCACGATGATGACAGAAGGCGGAGTCGAGGTGATGACGACAGCAGGCGGAATCGAAGACCAGCTTGAGCGGGAGGTGAGACAGTTCAGAGAGAGAGAGAGAGAGGGAGGAGTCCTGCGATGATAACAGAAGGCAGAGTCGGGGTGATGACGACGGAAGGCGGAGTCGAAGTCCAGCTTGAGCGGGAGGTGAGGCAAGTCGGAGAGAGAGAAAGAAGGATCCGCTCAGACCTTTGTAGGCCCCGTGGGGCGGGGGGGGGCACACCGAAAGTCGGTGACGTAACGCGAATCGGGCGCTCTGATTGGCCCCGACCCCCTATGCGGCACGGTCGCGATGGCTGGAAGCAGCAACATTACACTTCCAGCAAGGTGACCCCACGCTGCAAAGATGTCTTGCTCTGACCTCACGACATGATATGAATCGCCCACACCGGACTCCGCATCATGACTTGCCTTGAAAGAACTCCCGGGCCGTGCCCTGATGACCGGCCGAGGGCAGCGTCGGTCCCGCATGCCCGCTCGGGTCCCCCAGTCCAGCGCTGGCCAATGCGCCCGCTCCGTGTGCGCCAACGTGGCCCGAGCTGTACAACATGCCTCCACCAGATTGCAGCTTCGCTGGCTGTGGAGGCGAGAAGGTAAGATGTTATGGCAAACCCATGCACAGGCTGTAAGATGTGCCCATTCGTGCCCGGCTCTGTACGATAACAAAGTATCGTGAGCGCCGCACGGGTCTGCCTTTGAGAGCACGTTCCGTACAACATCTTCCGTTCCGATCCGCTATTATGCATGTGGTCAGCACTTGTGTTTGCCCGATTCTGCTATCATGTGCGCGGGGCAAAACCCGATCTATATAATTAGTCCAGAAATGGATTTAAAGGAATGCGCCACTTGTGCCTTGTACACTAGCATCCCGCGCAACGTGGTGTGGCGTTGCCTTTCTATTATCGGCCTCAGTACACATTCCGTGCAGCGTGGGCGTCGTGCTGGGTGTGTTTCCTGTCCATTGGGTGGAAATTACCAATGTGAGTGCATTTGGCAGGCTGTGTTTTCTACGGAGGGGTGTGGGTGTAATGCCTGCTGGCCCTTTGCTGAGGACCCATCTCACAGCGAAAGGCGCGTGTGGCTCGGATTTACCTTGGGAATAATCAGTAAAGAAGAGTAGGAATGAAGTTAGAAATGAAATGAAGAAGGAATGATGTAAGCAAACCGAGCTATGAGATCCTCGCAACGCACACCCCTGTTGTCCCGCGAGACAAAAGGGAAGGGACTATCTACACGTATATTCATGGAATAACTATCTTGGGATCAGTTTCTGTTGGATGCATGCGGTTCCGAGAACCGTAACTATATATAT
This sequence comes from Eptatretus burgeri, assembly GCF_056783735.1. Lineage (NCBI taxonomy): Eukaryota > Metazoa > Chordata > Myxini > Myxiniformes > Myxinidae > Eptatretus > Eptatretus burgeri. The sequence goes on along the minus strand of NC_140961.1, from coordinate 70,453,480 downwards.
ATATATATATATATATATATATATATATATATATATATATATATATATATATATATATATATATATATATATATATATATATATATATATATCTCAATATGTATATATATATATATCTCAATATGTATATATATATATATCTCAATATGTATATATATATATATCTCAATATGTATATATATATATATATATATATATATATATATATATATATATATATATATATCTCAATATGTATATATATATATATATATATATATATATATATATATATATATATATATATATATATATATATATATATATATATATATATATATATATCTCAATATGTATATATATATATATATATATATATATATATATATATATATATATATATATATATATATATATATATATATATATATATACTGAAACGCAAAAGAAACTTACCACCTTTTAAACCTTCAAATATCAACAATAACACTGCGTGGAGTAAATGTGTGAACTTATTTGTGGACAATAGTGTCCTCACAGTCAGACAAAACGGTCATGGATGGTCACTTCAGAGCACAGATATTGAACAGCCGTCTTGACTGTCAGTGATTAGCCAAGTGGTACGGGATTATTTTAATGAGCTGCACGTGATGTCTTGATATTGGCTTTAAAAAGGCCAGTGCAAAATGGGCATTTCAATCAACATGCCACGATTGTCAAGGGATCAACGGCAGTGTGCCTTGGGCATGCTGCAAGGCGGGTTGAGCTACCGTGAGGTGGCACGTCGCCTTGGCTGTTCACACCAGACGATATCGGCCCTGGTGGACAGAGACACCCTCCACAACTCTGCAGATGACAGACCTCGATCAGGGAGGCCAAGAGTCACCACTGCAAGGCAGGACAGGCAGATGGTCCTAAGTCAGATGGCTTCAGACATTGAGGACTGAGTGGGACAGAATCCAGCAGCAATCCATCCAAAGACTGGTAAGCAGTATGCGCCGATGATGCACTGCCTCTATCCAAAACAATGGTGGCCACACACGCTATTGAAAGGGGACTGACACTGCACCCTGTGCTGTTCTGTACTGTAGAACAAACTTATGAGATGGTGTATCTTGGTCAAAAACTTGACATGTCCTCAATAAAATGTCAATGTTTCAATTAGCAATTGTTGGTTTGTTTTATTTTGAACTGTTACAATTTTATTACATTTCAAACAAGTGGTAAGTTTCTTTTGCGTTCAGTGTATATATATATATATATATATATATATATATATATATATATATATATATATATATATATATATATATATATATATATATATATATATATATATATATATATATATATATATATATATTGTTGTGGTTGACGAAATTCGCAAACCACCATTCAGGTCCCGTAGGTGAGATATCTCTGTAAGTATATGTGTAGTTAGCCCAAACCCGTTGTTTAGAGGGAATAAATGTTATTCATTCGGGCTGCGACCCTTTTAGATAGCCGTTTTTCTTTTACTATCTTTATTTTGGACCAGCCGCCATTACTACCACCACAACCACCACCAACCATGTCTCAACAGCCATCACACAACAACCACCAACCGCAACGCCGCTTCACAACAACAACAACGCCAACAGCCACGACCTTTACCGTCACATCTCGCTCTCGCAACCATCGCATCACCGCCATTCCCGCGCCGCTTGTGGGCACCGATCCTGGACTCGTACAGGACGCGCACCGAGCAGCGGGTGCTGTTTATAGTTAGCTTAGTTAGACCGACTTCATGGGGCAGGGGTAAGTCCTCATGGAGTCCGTGGAATGGAATAGGTAGAGGGATTTAGATGAGATTTAGGTTGGGAAATTGATTAATGGGATTATTTGGAGACAGTGACAGACTTGTGGATGTGTAGCGGGGACGTAGCTTAGCTACGTAGTGTTAAAAGGAACGTGCTTTAGTGTAAGGGACGACGTGGGAGCACGAGTTAGTTAGGGGATGTAGTTAGAAGGATGGCAGAATTCAGCGGTGTGCATGTTGAAGAGTTGGTGAGTTGTGAGGTGAGTACATGTTGAGTGAGTGAGGCCAGCGGGTCTGTGTGAGTGGAGCGAATGGGGAATGCATGGTGCGATGAGTGATTGGGGGGAGGAGTGACTCCCGCCCAAGGGACCCCGGGGTCAGTATAAAGTAAGTTAGCTGGGTTAGTCAAATTGAAAAATGGAGGTCGTTTTGTTGTTGGTGGGAAAGTAGGCTCGAAACCCGTTTGGAGGGGTGTAGGAGCCCTGTTGACGGGCTGGGAGCGTGGCTGCGAAAGGTGAGTATCGCTGAGTGGGTACCCCGGGCACCAGGCTAGTCGGCCGTAGTAGGCCAAGGGCCCATGGGTGGCCGGGATAGCGTAGTGGGCACGGGTGCGTCTGCTTGGTGCGGGGGCCCGGGGCGCCATTAGCCACATGGGCAGTGTTGTGGGCACGGGTGACCCTCGGAAAGGGGCCCGGGAAGCCAGCCTGCCACGTGTGCGTTTCAGGGGAGGTGCCATGGGGGGCACTCCCCGGTGTTAGGGAGCTGGTATGCTCGGAGGCAGTGTAGTGCCCGGGGGTGCCATCGTCGGAGAATCGGCAGAGGGTCGTGCCTGCCAAAGGGAGCCACGTGTCCCAGCCATGAGACCGTGTGAGGGCACGGAGAGAAAATTGGGGGGCGAGGCCCGAAATTGTAAGGACACTAACACAGGCGACGGGAATCTGGGTTTATAGAACCAATAGTTTAAGCGAGAGGCGCTTGTTGGAAGCCCCGGGGTAGTTTAACAGGTTAATGGTTAGGGTAGATTAGGAAGTGTACCCCTCCGCACCATCCATCCCCTCGCTCTCGTTGTGGGCTGCTGGACCCACTTTGGGTTAGATCGCTGAACTCTGGGGAGGCCATTCTGAGGCTTGGATTGGGCCTCGGCACAGGACGCTAGCTCTCCCTTGTTCCTCTCCGGGAAGGGAACGTAGGGGTTGGGAGTAGGCTAGGTGACAGGATAGGTTAGCCGAACAAGGACAGTACAGGGGGTTAGGGGACGATTTATAGTGGGGAAGTAAAAATAAAAAAATAAGTTGGGGCTAAATTGGGGTTTGACAAATTAAGGGAGTGGGTATAGACAGTGACAGGCAAAGGCGATAGGTTGGGAGGGAGACCGTAGGGTAGGTCCGAGCCCGCCTTCCGAGTGACCAGCACGACCGCACTCCCTCCACCAACCTCCACTGAACGGCAAAGACTGGCCAGCTTCATCGGCAGCTGTTGTTTTGCTGCAAGGCCTGTGCCGGCTGGATCGTCTGCAGCTGCTGTGCTGCAAGGCCTGTACCGGCTGGATCGTCTGCAGCTGTTTTCTGCAAGGCCTGTGCCGGCCAGTTCATCTGCCGGCTGTGTTTGCTTGCAGCGGCCTTGTTCTGCAGGCTGTGTTTGCCTGATCACCTTTGCCATGCCATGCCCACTGCCCCTGTTCACCAGCCCCGTTCAATTTTTGCTTTGCCCCCCCTGTTCATTGCCATGTGCGCCAGGATCAGAAAGCAACAGTTTGCAAGCTGCGAGAACTGCCCTGTTGGCAGCTACAACACGGGCCTGCAGTGGCGGCCCGTGCACCGTGTTTGCGTCCATCCATTCATCCATCCATTCGTTGTGGTCATTGCGTGTGCCACTTGAGCTGGCACGGAGACTGCGTTTGTGCAGCCCATGCACCGTTGTAGTTCACTGCGTTCAGTTCAAAAGGGAAGGCCTTGGACTGCGTGTGAGCAGCCGGCCACGTTCCCTGTCACCTGCATTGTTTGAGCCAGAGACTGCATGCGAGCAGCCTGGCTCCCTGCTAACTGCTTTCTTTTTGCAGAGACCATTGATCCTGGGCCATGGTTTAGTGTAAAATTTGTAAGTTAAGGTTAAGATGAACTGTACATATGAGTGCGCCCCCGGCATGTCTGTCTTAGCGCCGGCAATTTTATTTAAGTCGTCCGTGTGAGTGGGTTTGTTTAGGTAGTTACTCAGCCCTCAGGTTATTTATTTTGGGGACACGAATACCATGAATGTCCCACTCAGGGATCCGTAGGTAAAACGTACTAGGGGAGAACTACACATGATGGCACACGAAAATTTGATGACTCGGGACGAGTCTGTAAAAAGGGGAGGGGGTAGTGTTGTGGTTGACGAAATTCGCAAACCACCATTCAGGTCCCGTAGGTGAGATATCTCTGTAAGTATATGTGTAGTTAGCCCAAACCCGTTGTTTAGAGGGAATAAATGTTATTCATTCGGGCTGCGACCCTTTTCGATAGCCGTTTTTCTTTTACTATCTTTATTTTGGACCAACCGCCATTACTACCACCACAACCATCACCAACCATGTCTCAACAGCCGTCACACAACAACCACCAACCGCAACGCCGCTTCACAACAATAACAACGCCAACAGACACGACCTTTACCGTCACATCTCGCTCTCGCAACCATCGCATCACCGCCATTCCCGCGCCGCTTGTGGGCACCGATCCTGGACTTGTACAGGGCGCGCACTGAGCAGCGGGTGCAAAAACACCAGCCTTTCGAGAAATCGGATCAAGAATGATTCACGCCCACTTCTGTTCCGTCCTATCAGCGAGCGTGGGGCGATTTGGCCCCGCCTCCAGGCGCGTCGGAGTATAATCGCTATATGCAGATTCGCGGATCAAGAATGGTTCACGCCCACTTTTCCTCTGTCCAATGGGGAGCGTGGCTCCGCCCCCGAGCCGTTCCTGATCCAAAAATCTGCATATGATTTCTCCTGTCGCACTATAAAGCGCCGAGCGCGGAGCGAATCAGGGCAGTTGGGAAGAGTAAAAGTTGATAAGAGGAAAGAGTTGGAGAGTTGTGGCGGCGGCGAAATCAGTCGAGAGAGTGTCTGTCGGGGTCCGGAGAGGCTGGAGAAGCCAAGAAGCTTTGTGGAGGTCTGCGCTCGTGCCAGAGTCGGGGAGCTGCGGAGAGGGGAGGCCGGGAGCGCGATCGAGGTCGCAGTGGAGTCGCTCGTCGCGGGACCCAAGCCAGCCAGATATCCTCTTTCCCCCGAGCATCAACAACCCCCCCTGTTTCCCTCCGCGCTGAGATAGTGCGAGAAGGGGGCCCCGTTCCCACCCCATTCCAGGCAGTGCCAGCGAGGCCCGCGGAGTCGGGGCGCCGCCGCCATTTTGCGGCTCATCACCAGACAGGTAGGCTCGACGCGGTCTCAGCCCCAGGCCCGTCTGCCCCCTTGTCGATGAGGGTGGCCCCTTTTTCTTTTGCTTTGGAGTATATGTGTTGTCGGCGCCGTCTGTGAAGTAAAACTGTATAAGTGTTGCCGTGTGCTCGGTAGTCGGTAGTAGATCTGCATTGTGTTTCTTTTGTTGCATTTGCTTTTTGTGCAGAATTGTCGTGTTACTTTTACATTTGCTTTTGGTGCATAATTGTTGTGATTGTATATGTGTGCTTTCCGTTTGCCGCGGAATAAATGTGCTTTATGTTGAACTGTTTTTCCCGTTTCGCTTCGTCTTTTCTGTTATTGAATCTCCATCTTACTTCACGTAAAGGGTTGGTCGTGGGCTAAATACGCCCAATAATTAATCGAACCGTCGAGGTTGACGATAACACCGCTCGGTTATCCCGATAGTACGGAACGGGTCGCTTAAAGTGGCCCGTGTCCGAAGTCGACCTGCGGCGAGGTGCGATCGCCCGGTCTACCCTCCGTGTGGGTACTTAGGTAGGTCGAATTTGGCGAGCAACCCTATCCCACGCGGGGGGGCCGATTGGCACGATCGTGGTGAGGCTGAAAGGCCCACCCGTGACTAGTTCCCGGCGTTAGTCCGAGAGGGTCACGACGGGATTTTCCGTCCGGTGGGCGACGTGCCGCGATTCGAGTTACGTGGCCGTTCGCACGCCGGCGGGCGCGAATCCGCAACAATATATATATATATATATATATATATATATATATATATATATATATATATATATATATATATATATATATATATATATATATATATATATATATATATATATATATATATATATATATATGTATGTATGTATATACAGTAATCCCCCGCTATATCGCGATTCACCTATCGCGCCCCCGGTTCATCGCGGGTTTTCCCTTGGAACGTAACTAATTTTTTCTACAGATTCCCCCGGTATATCGCGGTAATAATATATAAAATATATATTATTTAAGCAATAAATTATAACGCGTGGCACTCGACCAGTCACATAACACACGAGACAAAGTTTCGCTTGTGAACTTCGAATATTTTCTACGTTTTTTCTCCAAGCCCTACGATGCCGCCCAAACGCCCTGCACCTGCTAAGGCTTCTGGCAAGGAACCAAAGCGCAAGAGGAAGGTCCTGACTCTCCAGGAGAAGGTTAAGGGGCTAGATATGCTTCGGGAAGGAAAAAGGTTTGCCGCAGTTGGACGAGCACTGCCAAACCGACCAGACCAGACAAGTCGATCTCCGGCACCTCAAACCCGATCACTGCCAAGCCGACCAGACCAGACGAGTCGATTTTTTTTGGGGGGAGGCATTCATTCATCGTGGCTTTTCACTTATCACGGGGGGGGGGGGGGGTTGGAACGTAACCCCCACGATAAACGGGGGATTACTTTATATATATACACACAGGGTGGCCTGAAAGTCACTTTACCCCTTCCCAGTGAAGCATTGTTCTTGAACTCTTTTAATACACAGGTTTTATTGCACAGTACTTGCAATAATTAATTTGTCATTGTAGCTGTATGTGCTCCATCATTCTTCTGAGTCAGTGTTTCCGCATACCATAGCGGGTGAGGGGCGAGGGCAGAGGGGAAGGGACGGAGTGAAGTGCGAGAAATTTATCAGGGGTAAAGTAACTTTTGGGCTACCCTGTATACATATTGTTGCGAATTCGCACCCGCCGGCGTGCGAACGGCCGCGTCACTCGAATCGCGACCGCGTCGCCCACCGGACGGACAATTCAGTCGTGACCCTTTCGGAACAACGCCGGGAGCTAGTCACGGGTGGGGGTTTAATCCCACCACGACCGTGCCAATTGCCCACCCGCGCAGGATAGGGTTGCTCGCCAAATTCGATCTACCTAAGTACCTGCGCGGATGGTTGACCAGGCGATCGTACCACTCCACAGGCCGACACCGGACACGAACCGCTTAAGCGGTCCGTTCCATGCTACAGTGATAACCGAGCGGTGTTATCGTCGGCCTCGACGGTTCTGATTAATTACCGGGTGTATTAAGCCCACTACGAACCCTTTACGTGAAGCAGGATGGAGGGTCAATGAAGAAAAGACGAAGCGAAACGGGAAAACAGTTCACACAAAGCGCATTTATTTCCCGGCACACGGAAAGCACATATATACAGTCATACACAATCAAAAATGCAAATATAGCAATTAAAACAAAAGTAACGACGACGCAGAGTTACTACCGACTACGCGCACACACGGCAACACTTATACAGTTCTACTTTACAGACGGCGCCAACACACATTTACTCAAAAGCAAAGGAAAGAAGCCACCCTCATAGACAAGTGGGCAGACGGGCCTGTAGGCCAATATGTGTGCGTGACCTGAAGGAGCGGCCAGGCCCGCGAAACCGGGGGGGGGGGGGGGTCCTACCCGCGTCATCGTGACGCGTTGGCGGACGAGCGCAGATGTGGCTGCGTGGCTGTGCCCCGACTCCGTGCTCCTTGGCGGGTTTCGTTGGCACGACGTTTGGAGTGGGGTGGGAACGGGGCCCCCTTGTTGCACTATCTCAGCGCGGGGGAAAGGGGGAATTGTTGATGCCCTGGGGGAGGGAGAATGGCTGGCTGGCTTGGCTCCCGCGACGAGCGATCCCACACCGCGACCTTGTCGCCGACCGCCATCCTTCTCGCCTCGGACCCGAGCTCCTTGCCTCTTCCCGCAACTCTTCTCAGCCGACTCCAGAACCCAACTCGATGACACACCGATGACTTCGCCACCCGACTCGACTCCCTGCCACACCGATGACTCGACTCACTCTTTTTGCCTGATTCGCCTTGCGCTCGCCGTTTTATAGGCTGACAGGAGCAGCTAATATGCAAATATCCGGATCAGGATGACCTCGGGGGCGGAGCTACGCTCGCCAATTGGTCGGAGGAAAGGGGGCGTGAATCTCCCCTGATCCTAGAATTTGCATATATCGATTTCCTCCAGACGCGCCTGGAGATGGGGCCAAGCCGCTCCGTGCTTGCTAATTGGACGGAGCAAAAGTGGGCGTGTAGCATTCCTGATCCGAATTTTCCTCGGAAAGGCCGCTATTTGCGCTCACGGCTCGGTGCATATCGCTGAACGGGCCCAAGACAGCCCGACGCTCAGTGTTCACAGGTGGTGCGGGAATGGCCGTAGAAGGAGAGAGGTGAAGGTGGTGGAGGGTTTTCGGTGGTGGTTTGATGGTTATGGTGCCGTTTGGGAATGGCGGTGATGCGATGATGTGAGATTGAGTTGTGAAGGTAAAGGTCGTGGCTGTTGGTGTTGTTGTTGTTGTCTGAGGGTTGGAGCGTGGTTGCAGTTGGTGACGATGGCTGGCGTGGTGGTTGTTGTGTGATGGCGGTTGAGACGTGGTTGGTTCAAAATAAAGATAGAACAGAAAAACGGCTATCTCAAAGCGTCGCAGCCCGAATGAATCACATAAATTCCCTCTATACAACAGGTTTGGGGCTAACTGCACATGTACTTAGAGATATCTCACCTACTGGTCCTTCATGGTGTAATGCGAATTTCCACAGCCGTAACACTATATATATATATATATATATATATATATATATATATATATATATATATATATATATATATATATATATATATATATATATATATATATATATATATACTGTATATGTATATTGTTACTGGCTGGGGTCGGCCGCCAACCGACCGCTCTGAACGGAGCCACAAGTCGAGTCGGCCCGACCGATCGCCCGGAATATAGATCGCCGCCCGGATAACTCCAAGCGACGGGTCCTTGTACAAGAACCGAAATACGCCAATCGGCAGATCACGTGGGGTAGGGTCGATTGCCAATCTTAAATTTACCTAAATACCCACGTGATCCAACTACTGGGTTATTCCACCCTCGACGGAACAAACCGCCGAGGCGAGCCTGTCCGTGCGCGATTCTGAACGGTGTAATCGCCGAGAACCGTCGGTCCAAATGTCCCCCTATTACGGCAAACCAACGGCTTTCTAACTCCCAACACATGAAATGTTCAGTCAATGAGGGAATGGACGCAACGAGCAGGTTTACATTCACACAAGGACATTTATTATAATGAAACACGTATGCAATTAAATAAGGCAAAACACGTATGCAATTATACAGGTAACAAAAGCACGATAAAAGAACTACAACCGTCTACTTATTATGTACAGTCATTTACACTGAACAGCAGTTCCTACTTATAAGATGGGCCCACGGACACACGTACACACGTACACACGTACACACGTACACACACACACACACACACACACACACACACACACACACACACACACACAACGGTGGCTGAGGCCTTTAATCACAAGCTCTAGCTCGGAGGACAGGTGAGCTGAAACTCAGAGCTTGACTCGAACCTTTCCACCTCGTGTGGTCTTCAACTTGTCCAGACCCGGGCTCCAGCGAGAGCGAGCTGGATCCAATCGCCGCGATCCTTCCCGAGCTCCCGCGAATCCTCCTGCGCTTCTCAACATGTGCCGGTGAGACGAGGCGCCGATCCTTCCTGTCGATCGTCGCTTCCCCGAGGATCCAACTCCAAGAAGAGGCCGATGCGTCGCACCAATCCGGGAAACAAAATGGAGAACAAAAAGCTCCGCGAACCAGGAAGGAGAGGAAGAAGAGGAAGAAGCCTCCACTCGCAGCTCGAGCCGAACAACTGGCTCAAATTCCTTCCAAAACAAAAGCAGCAGCCGAAGCTCACTGAGCCAGCCAAAACAAAAAGCTTCCGAAGGCCTCAAGCCAAGCAAGCCAAGCAGGACCGATGGCCTGCTGAACGACTGCTCTCTCCCAAGCAAAAAGCTTACTCCTCCCACGGGACTCAGCACACGAACCCTGCACACGGGACTCAGAACGGGACTCTTCACGAACTCTGCCACGGGACTCCCATGAACTCAGCCCACGAACTCAGCCCTACCACGGGACTCCCATGAACTCAGCCCACGAACTCAGCCCTACCACGGGACTCCCACGCGAACAAAGAAAAGATGTCCTCTTTATCCTTTGCACCCCCTCCCCCGCATCTGGCGTAACTCATGCCCTTGTGGTCCACCCCCCCACTCAACCACGGGTGCGAGGGAGTTGTTGAAGTCACCGCAGGGTTCTTCTTCCTCTTCGCAGAAGAGGGTGAGGGACGTCTCCATTGTTCGCTCCCTAACTATTAAATCGATCCGCAGCGCATCTAATCAATTTCAAAACATTTAAACAATGGAAGGTGAGCTATCCAGGGAACATGCACTTATCGACATAGCTGACTAAGGGAACCTGTATGTTGTGTGCAATTGAATTCCAAATTCGTAACAATATATACATACATACATATAGATATAGATACATATAGATATATATATATATATATATATATATATATATATATATATATATATATATATATATATATATATATATATATATATATATATATATATATATATATATATATATATATATATAGTGCCGCGAGGAGGAGTGATATAAGCGACACATCGGCCATTTTGGAGTTAATGCCATATAGCACTATTTTAACCCTTACCCTATCATCCGAGCCTATCGTCATCATATCATTAAAAAATGTCGCTTGCCACACTCCTCCTCGCCGGGCCTTACATATATATATATATATATATATATATATATATATATATATATATATATATATATATATATATATATATATATATATATATATATATATATATATATATATATATATATATATATATATATATATATGTGTATATATATACATATATTTATATATTTATATATTTATATTTATATATATTTATATTTATATATATTTATATTTATATATATTTATATATATTTATATGTATATATATATATTTATATATATTTATATATATATATATATATTTATATATATATATATATATATTTATATATATATATATATATATATATATATATATATATATATATATATATATATGTGTGCATTTACGTATACATGCTTTACGTACACTTTTACGCTATGTACGTACACTACCTGTCGTAAGTTTTAGAACACCCCCATTTTTCTAGTTTTTACTAACATTTAAGCAGTTTAATGTCCCAATGTACTCTGAAATTATAGCATAGAACAAAGAAACAATTTCAGATAAAAAAGAAATCATGGAATTGTTTTGTTGAACACAATTTAATCTAAATTTTTGACTCATCAAAGTAGCCACCTTTTGCAGATATAACAGCCGAACATACTCGTGGCATTCTTTCTCCAATGGAAATCAAATATTGTTCGGAAAGTTCTTCCCAACACTGTTGCAGAAGTTCCCACAAATGTGTTGCACTCTTAGGTTGCTTTGCTTTCACCCTTCTGTCCAGTTAATTCCAAACCAGCTCAATGGAGTTTAAGTCTGGAGACTGTGCTGGCCATTCCGTGATTTGAAGCCTAACGTCTTGTTATTTTCTTCTCAGGTAGTTCTGACATAGACTGGAGGTGTGTTTTAGGTCGTTATCTTGCTGGAGGATGAACCCCTGACCAACTCTGCGTAGACCAGAGGGTAATGCATGGTGCTGCAAAATGGTGTGGTCGCCCTTTTGCTTTGGGGTGCCAGTCACTCTGTGCAATTCGCCGATTCTGGATCCAGCAAAAGAGCCCCAGATCATCATGCTTCCTCCTCCATGTTTGACAGTTGGTGTCACACACTGAGGAACCATCATTTTGCCTACTCGACGGCATACAAAAACCCTGCGTGATGAACCGAAGATTTCAAATTTTGATTTATCGGTCCGTAAGACGTTCTTCCAGTTTTCACTAGTCCACGGGTCGTGCTTCATGGCCCAGGCAAGCCTCTTTTTCCTATTTTTCCATCTTAGCAATGGCCTTCTTTCTGCCACTCGACCTGTCACACCTGCAGCTCGAAGTTTTATCTTCACAGCTGAAACTGAGCCTTCCTTACTTTGACCAGTGTTAAGCTGTGCTTGAAGCTGCTGTACTGTGAGCCGCCTATCACGCAAGCTGTTGACTCTCAGAAACTTGTCTTCTGATTGTGTTGTAGCTTTAGGTCTGCCAGACCTCTTCCTGTCAGTGTTTCCTCCAGTTGCCAAGTGCCTTTTGATGGTGTAGGAAACTGTATTCACTGACACCTTGACACTCTTTGCAATTTCTCTGAAGGAAAGACCTCCACTTTTAAGGGTTGTCATGGTCTGTCTGTCTTCCGTTGTTAATTGTCTTTTTCTCGCCATTATGATTGCAATATACTACTTTCCTGCAGCGCAATATTGTCTAAATAATGCTTCAGAGGGTGTCGCAACACAGTCTCTTCCAACACTGCTTTTATTCAGAGGGTTTGTGACTAATCAACAAAAGTTGGGACACCTGTCGCAGTTGTTTGCATCAATTTTCAAAGCTTCATTTACTTCCATTGCTGCAGAACAGCTGCAGTTTTGCTAACCCATTACTTGCTCCCTGAAAGGGCCCTTTTTACCAACTCTGAAATTTACATTATATTTCAGTTTTTGGAAACCTAAACTTTTCTTTTTATCCTCTGGCAGTTTACCGCTTCGCTTTGTTACATTTCAGGTTATTTCCTGGAATTGAACTGCTTAAATTTCAGTAAAAACTTAAAAATGGGGGTGTTCTCAAACTTTTAACCAGTCGTGTAAATATCTATATGTGGAAATGTATTTATATACATATATATATATGTATATATATGTATATATTGTTGTAGATTTCCACCCATCCGGCGTGTGGACGACCGCCTTAGCCCAATTGCAGGCACGCGCGCCCACCGAGCGAGCAATCTAGTCGTAGCTTCCGGATCAACACCGAAACCCAACTATGGGTGTTTTAACACACCATAAACCAGCCAATCCCTCTGTCCACGCGCTACTGGGTCGATCGCCGAATTGTCGATGTACCTAATTATTCGCGCAGACAGAGATACCGGGAATTTATACCTCGACAGGGCCTGCACGAAACGAGCCGCTTAAGCAGCTCGTTCCGTATGCGATTGCCGAGCGGTTGTATATGGCCAAGTCCCATCAGACGAGATGTACGTTTTATCGGCTTGATAATCAGCCAGCTAATATTCCGAACGCATCATGGCAGTCAATGGCAGAAAGTGACACAACGAGCAGGTTAACATTCAAACAATAGGGGTATTTATTTTAAATGCACATATGCAATGAATGGGGGGATGGGGACAAGACACCAGCAAAAACCTACAGCCGATGCCTCTTATCATGTACACAGTCATGCACTTAATCAGTTCTACTTAGGTAGATAAGGCGCCACAGACTTTCATCCAAAACCCCAGAAAGAAAGAAACGGGCTCGTGAGCCTTTATAATTACTCGCAGCCGGGATGACCGAAGGGGCTCCGAGAGACCGGACGGGCTACCTGGCCACCCACGTGGTGACTCGCTGGGTCCTGGTTTGGCGACCCTAGGTGTCTTTGCCCGGACCCCCGAGCTCCGACTTGCTCCCTTGGTCGATCGGCCTCCACTGCGGCCTGGCTTAGCCGCCGATGCGCTGGAGGAGTGAATGGGTCTCGACTCGGGCCTCCTGGTCGCGCCGGCGAACCCCCAGCGAACCAACTGCCCAAACTCCGAACTCTCCAGCTCTCAACGGGGCGTCTCTCCACTCCCACCGCCAACCGCAAGCCACGAACTCCAGCACAGCACGAACTCGAAACAACCAGCTCTCCACTGCCTCTGAGCTCCCCACACCAACTCAACTGCAGCGCTCAACTCAAGCGCTCTCCTCAAGCGCTCTCTCCAAGCGCTCTCCCCGACGGCGAGCGAACGCGGCTTTTTATATGTCCAAGGGGAGGGGTCGTTCTGGGCTTCACCACCCGAAATCTGCGCCCTCCCCCTTTTCACCTTTGAACCTTCACCCAGGCTCGATCTGCCCCTTTCACTTCCGATTGGCCAGCTTCTTCAGAGGGTAAGGCCTTTTTGATCCGTTCTTGCCGTCAAATGTGGCCATGTTGGAAATCACCGTCAACTGCGGCCGTGTTGGAAATCACCGTCAAACGCGGCCGTGTTGGAAATCACTGTCAAACGCAGCCGTGCTGGAAATCACCGTCAAACGCGGCCGTGGGTTGTCGTTTTTGTGATGATGTGTTTGTTTTAAAATAACGATAGAAAAGAATAACACTACCTCAAAGATGCACAGCCCGGCACATGAACAATGCCCATTATACATCGGTGGGGAATTCTAACCTGGAGCACACACACTTACCGAAATAACTGATCTTTGTGGAACCTGAATGGTGTTCTGTGAATTTCCACAACCGTAACAATATATAAATATATATATATATATATATATATATATATATATATATATATATATATATATATATATATATATATATATATATATATGTAGATATATTGTTACGGAAATGTCCCTAAGCAGGCTACGAAAGATAGGATTAGCTCAGATCCCCCATTAAATGCATCTTTCGCTAGGTTGCTCGGTAAAATGGACGTTACATGTGTGTCGGGAGGTGTAAGAGGCATGTTTATTGTTTGTACAGTGGTGGTGTGCCGAGGGCTTCTTCTTCCTCCCCTCTCCGGACGATAGGCCCCGCCCAGTCTGCTGAGGGGAAGTGGCCTGGAGAGGGAGGTGGAGCTAAGGGGAGGAGTTTGTCAGCTTCGGAAAGGGGGAGGAGCGAGTGGCTCGGAAGCGAGCGAAAGAAGACCTCGTGAAAAGTTTCAATTTGGCAGAAGTACAAAACTGCAGTCGGCTTTCGAGGAGTGCTGGGGCTTCGAGGTGAGAAGGAAAGAAAAGGTGATTCTGCAGAGAAAGAAACTGAGAGGACGGAGGTGATTCTGCCGTGAGAGAAGCGGCAGTCGGCTTTGAGAGGCGAGCGTAGAAAAGGAAAGAAAAGGTGATTCTGCAAAGAAAGAAACTGAGAGGACGGAGTTGAGAAGTTGGGCTTCAAGGCGGGAAGGCAAGAGAGGAAACGACAGAGCCTCTGACGGTCCCTACTCACCTCACGGCTCGACGTCTTGGAATCCCATGGACCCAGCCAGCAGAGCTCGGCACCTCGATTTGGGCCTTGTCTGTTGAACAGGCCAGGCCTGGATTTGTATGCTGGACCTTGTGAAAAGCCAGCTGGAGCATACCACCGGCGATCTAACGATCTTGTGACGTCGACATTGTGCAGGGCCAGAACGTGCTGAGGAGGGTGTGCGCACGCGGTGCCTTGAGAAGAAAGAGTACTGCGCCGCCATCTTGCCACGCGGCGTGTTTGAGCTGGAGTCTCGAATCCGTGGACATCCGCTTGTTACGAGCGACATTCGTGCTTTTGACCCTTTCCTCTCGTGCATGAAGCATCACCAAGTACTCTGTCTTGTTTGCATGCATGCATGCCGTCTGTCTGTCTGTCTTGTCTGCACGTTGTATAAGGCATATCTCGGTCGGGACCCCCTCGAAACCTGTAACCTGTAGTTCCCGAGTTAAGAACGGGTTAAAGATTGTTAATAAAAACATTGTCGTGAATGTTTTGCTTGTGTTGTGTTCCCCGATGTTCCCCAATAAATATGGTTGGTTCGTGTGAAGTTACCGCCATGGATTAATTTGTGTCGCGTTGAGGAACGATCCGTTCGATTGGCATATAAAACCAAAATGTTTACAGACTGGCCGAAAACGCTCGGCATCTGACAAAACCAGTCTGTAATCGGGGTTCTATTTCCCCAACTGGTAAGGTTCAGGATTACGTTGGTATCGCGATTGAAGACGCGTGACCCGAGCGAGGCCTGTGCCGAGCCAGCCGACGTTATAAACCCCGGAGACGGCCGGAGTGGGTTGAGAATCCCTCCGTCGCTGAATCCTTTAATATATATATATATATATATATATATATATATATATATATATATATATATATATATATATATATATATATATATATATATATATACATATATATATGTATATATATGTATATGTGTATATATATATATGTATATGTATATATATGTATATGTATATGTATATATATGTATATGTATATGTATATATATGTATATATATGTATATGTATATATATGTATATATGTATATGTATATATATATGTATATATGTATATGTATATATATGTATATGTATATATATGTATATATATGTATATGTATATATATGTATATATATGTATATGTATATATATGTATATATATGTATATATATGTATATATATGTATATGTATATGTATATATATATGTATATGTATATATATGTATATATATATATATATATATATATATATATATATATATATATATATATATATATATATATATATATATATATATATATATATATATATATATATATATATATATATATATATATATATATATATATATATACAGCGTGTCCCCAAAAAATGTACTCACTCTTTAAATGATAATAAATGCGTTGTTTATTGACTTAGAAACAAGATTAATGGTTAAATGGATAAATGCATGTTTACAAATGTTCAAACTGATGACCACCACGTTCCAAACGCGGACCAATGGATTAATGTTGGAATGTAACTTTTCAAATGAATTCACTTCAAAATGCGATGGGCACTTGATTTTGGGATTCCTGTCTCACGAGCCATTTGTCGTACAGATTTCCGTGGGGATCGGTGGAGGGTTTCCAGCAATTGATTTTCCTTTGTGGGGGTGGTTGATGACCGTGGTCTTCCTGAACGCTCCTTATGGACGTCATGCACAGTTCCATCTGTTTCAAATTTATCTCAGATGCTAGCAATGGTGCGTCGCGTTGGTGGATCTTTGTGAAAATGTCTTCTAAATTGTCTTTGCACTTCCATGATGTTTTCGTGCTTCCAGTAGCACTTTATGATAAATTTTCTTTCCTCAAAACCTCGTCTTACTTCTGCCATTTTTAGGGTCAATTTGATCTGAAAATAAATGAAAAATTCAATGAGTTATGAGGAGCCGAAATGTGAGTACATTTTTTTGGGACATCCTATATATATTGTCGCGGATTCGCGCCCGCCGGCGTGCGAACGGCCATGTAACTCGAATCGCGGCACGTCGCCCACCGGACGGACAATCCAGTCGTGACCCTCTCGGACTAACGCCGGGAACCAGTCACGGGTGGACCTTTCGGTCTCACCGCGATCGAGCCAATCGGCCCCCGCGTGGGATAGGGTTGCTCGCCAAATTCGACCTACCTAAGTACCCACACGGAGGGTAGACCGGGCGATCGCACCTCGCCGCAGGTCGACTTCGGACACGGGCCACTTAAGCGACCCGTTCCGTACTATCGGGCTAACCGAGCGGTGTTATTCGTCGGCCTCGATGGTTCGATTAATTATCGGGCGTCTTAGCCCTCGACCAACCCTTTACGTGAAGCAAGATGGGGATTCAATGAAAGAAATGACGAAGCGAAGCGGGAAAACAGTTCAATAATAAGCACATTTATTTCGCGATGAACGGAAAGCACACATATACAATTCCACCAAAAGCACATGGAAAAGAAGAAGACAAAAAGCAAATGCGACAATGCAGATCTAATACCGACTACGCGAGCACACGGCAACACTTATACAATTTTACTTCACAGACGGCGCCGACAACACATATTCCCAAAGCAAAAGAAAAGAGAACCACCCTCCAGGATGAGGGGGTAGGCGGGCCTGGGGCCGAGACCGTGTCGGGCCTACCCGTCTGATGATGAGACGCGGAGCGGCGGTGGTGCCTCAACTCCGTGGGCCTCGCGGACAGTGTCTGGTAGGGGGTGGGAAGGGGGCCCCCTTTTGTCGCACTATCTCAGCGCGGGGGGAAACAGGAGGGGGTTGCTGATGCTCGGGGAAAGGAGGATTTCACCAAAATCGCGGGTCCCGCGACGAGCGTCTCCACCACGACCTCGGTCGCGCCGCCGTTCCTTTCTCTCTCCTCAGTTCCCCGAATCCGACGCGAGCACCCCTCGTCCGCCTTCGCCGCCGCCGCCTCTCCACAGCTCCGTCCTCTTCACTCCGACTCCGCGAACTCCCAACTGCACTGAACTCTTCCTCCGCTTCCAACTCAACTCTTCCTCCTGCGAACTGAACTCCTCTCAACTTCCACTCGACTGGCCTCGACTGACGAACGCAGTCGTTTTTATAAGCCCCGTGGCTTCGCTCTCTCATCTTTGACCCTCTGCCTCCGACCTTTCACCTCGCTCCCCATTGGCCCGAGAAAAAGTGGGCGTGAATGCTTTTTGATCCATGAATTTGCATATAGCGACCGCCCTCCAACGCCCTGGAGGCGGGGCCAAATCGCCCCTTGCTCACCGATTGGACGGAACAAAAGTGGGCATGAGTCGTTTTTGATCCGTTTTTCTGCGGAAAGTCCGCGATGCTTTTGAACACGCTGCTCGGTGCGCGCTCTACACGAGTCCAGCATCGGTGCCCACGAGTGGCGCGAGATGACGGTGATGCGATGGTGGCGAGTTGTGACGGTAAAGGTCGTGGCGGTTGTGGTGAAGCGGCGTTGTGGTTGGTGGTTGTTGTGATGGCTGTTGAGACGTGGTTGGTGGTGGTAATAATGGCGGTTGGTCCAAAATAAAGATAGTAAAAGAAAAACGGCTATCCTGAAGAGTCCCAGCACGCATGAATGACATTTATTCCCTCTAGACAACGGGTTTGGGCCTAACTACACATATACTTACCGAGATATCTCACCTAAGGGACCTGAATGGTGGTTTGCGAATTTGGTCAACCACAACAATATATATATATATATATATATATATATATATATATATATATATATATATATATATATATATATATATATATACACACACACACACACACACACACACACACACACACACACACACACACACACACACACACACACACACACACACACACACACACACACACACACACACACACTGTATGTAAACTTGAATTTGATGCTTCTGAACATTACTGTCATAAAAAATCATTATAGCAATAGGATGGTGACTTATTTTGATGACGATTCACTTAAAAATGAGATTTTGTGATGAGTTCCCTTTCAACGGGAAAACCAAAATCATGTCCTTTTTGATGGATATCATTCGTCTAAGACTCTAAGAACATCAGAAACTTTTGTCCAGGTAGTAGTTTTGTTGACTACTTTTCGAGAAGGATTGTGCAAGTAATGATTTGACTCTGGTTTTTCTCTCTGTAGCCTTTGTTATCTACAATTTTCTTACTCTGTGCTTTGAATACCTGGGAGGAGAGAGCACCATCATGGCAGAGATCAGAGGCAAGCCAATTGAGTAAGTATACCATATTCTACCTGGTAGATTCCCATTTGCCTCATATTCTGTGAACAGTGATTATGACTTCAGGCTTTGCGATAAATTTTTAGCCACAACCTCTGATGACCAACAAGCTTCAATGCAAAGGCAGTTGCAATTAAGCTCTCTTTGTTTCCTATTGGTTGTACAATACAGTAAACCCTTCATTATCGTGGGTTTGAATATCAGGGCTTTTGACAATTTGCAGGCAACCTGTTGCGTTCCGATTTAGTTATTGCAGGACTTCATTTTGTCCAATAAGATGAGTCACCATTTGCGCCCATCTGTACGTTTATCTCGCATTACGAGTCTTTTTTTGTTTCTCACACACCTTTAATAATGGCACCCAAATGTAAAACTATGGACAAAATTAATTGTCAAAAGACAGAGAAAAAGGTTATGATGTTGTGCGGAAAAATTTGAGTTGTTAGATAGGTTTCCTGTCGGTAAAATTGTGGTTTCAGTGGGTTGCCATTACGGGATAAATGAATGGACTGTGCAGTATATCCATAAAAATGAGTCAACTATCCGTGCAAGTGTTACCGCCACTGCTTCAGAAAGCGCAAAAGTGTTATTCCAGTCCCGTGACCCTTGTGTTGAAAGGATGGATGGAAAAGCCCTTTGATGATTGGATCGACGACCGAACACAGAAAAAGTGCCTTTGAGTGGACCGGTGATATGGAAGAAATCACTGCGTATTTACCAATGTTTCCACGAGGCACCCGGGGCTGAAGATTCCAGTTCAACCATAGCTACCCACAAGTTCCACACCAGCAAGGGCTGGTTTGAGAATGTCAAAATTGGATTTGGCCTCCATAATGTTAAATTAATCAAGGAAGCAGCATCGGCAGACCATGATGCTGCCAAGAACTACCCACCACAGCTCATGAAAGTAATCAAGGTGAAGGGATTTATGCTGGAGCAGGTCTTGAACACCGAGATGGGATTATTCTGGAAGAGAATGCCATCTTGTACCTTCTTGTCCAAGCAGGAAAGATCTGCTCCTGGGTTCAAGGTGGTTAAGGATCACCTTATCCTTCTCCTATGTAGCAATGCAGTTGGCGACTTGGTCATAAAGCTAAAGCTGCTCTTCCGATCGCTGAATCCCCCTCCCTACTCCGCACTCCAACAGCATCATCATTCCGATCTAAGTTTTGTGGTCTATATTTATGGCAGAGTACGTAATATTTTTGCACTCACTCACCTCACTCTTTTGTAAAAATCGCCTTGCTGTTTTGGAATAAATCCAAAAGGGAAAGTCTTGTGTTTTTGTTTATTTTATACCGTATTTATTCCATTTACATGCTTCCTTCAATTGTGATGTGTTTATATTTAGCTGCTGCCCACCTTCCTCCATATCTTCTGAAAACCCAGCAACCTCGCCCCCATTTTTCCCGAGCCCCTTGGTTTTAACTATCGCTGTTTTAACTTTTTGTAAAGGAACGTAACCCTCGCAAAATTTAAGGGTTTATTGTTTCCCCTATTTGCAATTCATTTGAATAGTTGCGATCATTTTGTGTAACAAATGTAATCACCTCCCATACTCGCATATAATCACAGAACTACAACGAATAAGGTGCAAATGGAAAGTTTTGTCAGTTTTAAGCAGAGATGGGTTTTGCCACAGACCACTGAGTTGTCTCTTCACCTATTCTGCCATTGGTAGTTTTTAATCCCACACGCAAAGTGAAAAGTGGAGTGATGTAATTGGTTCACTTTGTCTGTCTGTGTACATACGTCGGTCTATGATAGAGCAACATGATTTCAATAATTCATTGAATGTTATGTTTAGAACACTGTGGGATGTGAATCAGAACATGAATTGGAACACAAACCTGCAGTTTAGCCATACTTTGGCTATGAATTTGGCAAATTGTACAGAATCTTGTCCTGACCACATATGCACACAGAGAAGTAAGGTAACGGTTTTAGTTTGCCTACACATCTGGCAGTCAAACAAAATTGAAAATAATTCCAAACAGGAAACGTACTGTTTTTAGCAATGCCATAAAGGACACAAATGGGCACGAAGAACTAATTTAACATGTTTTGAAGAACTAATAGGACATAAACAGGAACAAGTTTTCACTGGTAGCAGCATCTTGTCATAACCTACAACTCGATTTCGCATTGGAAAACATGGTAGTCAAAGCCTCGGCACCCAGCCGGCAAGCCGGAAAATTCTCGAAGCAAGGCTCTCGGGCACCCGGTCGATTTAACCGTTACGTCAACTTGCATGCTGTCTATCGAATATTACGCAATCGCCCACACCCCCTACCTGTGGGTGTGGATTTCAAGCCCGATAAACAAGGCTGGGGCAAACATGAAACGCATGACACCGAACTGATGACCCAAACACCCGAACCAGAAGCAAATCCATCCTCCAATCCCACTCTCTTCACTAAATCTATCCCAAACCTCATGCTGATTCATCCCCCTCACAGTCCAATCATCCAATCATAATGTGTAGTTCTTTCCCTTCAGATGTAATAAGTCCAGTTAATTTTTCTGCAGCTGCACATTTGGTGTGTTTTTGTTACCTCTGAGGATGGAAGATGGTATTCTTCTGAAACATCAGGATTTTAACAAATATTTTATTTGTTTGGTCCAACGTGCTCTTACTCTCTGTACAACGTGTGTGTGCATGTATGTATATATA
Organism: Eptatretus burgeri; assembly: GCF_056783735.1. Taxonomy (NCBI): domain Eukaryota; kingdom Metazoa; phylum Chordata; class Myxini; order Myxiniformes; family Myxinidae; genus Eptatretus; species Eptatretus burgeri. Next base: position 70,431,315 of record NC_140961.1, on the reverse strand, counting down.
TATATATATATATATATATATATATATATATATATATATATATATATATATATATATATATATATATATATATATATAAAATACAGTGGGGAGAACAAGTATTTGACACACTGCCGATTTTGCAGGTTTTCCCACTTACAAAGCACGTAGAGGTCTAATTTTTTTATCAGAGGTACACTTCAACTGTGAAAGACGGAATCTAAAACAAAATCCTGAAAATCACATTGTATGATTTTAAAATAATTAATTTGCATTTTATTGCATGAAATAAGTATTTGATACATCAGAAAAACAGAACTTAATATTTGGTACAGAAACCTTTGTTTGCAATGACAGAGATCAGACGTTTTCTGTAGTTCTTAACCAGGTTTGCACAGACTGCAGCAGGGATTTTGGCCCACTCCTCCATACAGATCTTCTCCAGATCCTTCAGGTTTTGGGGCTGTCACTGGGCAACACAGACTTTCAGCTCCCTCCAAAGATTTTCTATTGGGTTCAGGTCTGGAGACTGGCTAGGCCACTCTAGGACCTTGAGATGCTTCTTACGGAGCCAGTCCTTAGTCGCCCTGGCTGTGTGTTTTGGGTCATTGTCATGCTGGAAGACCCAGCCACGCCCCATCTTCAATGCTCTTGTTGAGGGAAGGAGGTTATTGGCCAAGATCTTGCGATACATGGCCCCATCCATCCTCCCCTCAATATGGTGCAGTCTTCCTGTCCCCTTTGCAGAAAAGTATCCCGAAAGAATGATGTTTCCACCTCCATACTTCATGGTTGGGATGGTGTTCTTGGGGTTGTACTCATCCTTCTTCTTCCTCCAAACACGGCGAGTGGAGTTTAAACCAAAAAGCTCTATTTTGGTCTCATCAGACCACATGACTTTCTCCCATTCCTCCTCTGGATCATCCAGATGGTCATTGGCAAACTTCAGATGGGCCTGGACATGCGCTGGCTTGAGCAGAGGGACCTTGCGTGTGCTGCAGGATTTTAATACATGACGGCATAGTGGTTACTTATGGTTTTCTTTGATACTGTGGTCCCAGCTCTCTTCAGGTCATTGACCAGGTCCTCCCGTGTAGTTCTGGGCTGATCCCTCACCTTTCTCATGATCATTGAGGCTCCACGAGGTGAGATCTTGCATGGAGCCCCAGACCGAGGGAGATTGACTCTTATCTTGAACTTCTTCCATTTTCTAATAATTGCGTCAACAGTTGTTGCCTTCTCACCAAGCTGCTTGCCTATTGTCCTGTAGCCCATCACAGCCTTGTGCAAGTCTACAATTTTGTCCCTGATGTCCTTAGACAGCTCTCTGGTCTTGCCCATTGTGGAGAGTTTGGAGTCTGATTGATTGAGTGTGGACGGCTGTCTTTTATGCAGATAACGAGTTCAAACAGGTGCAGTTAATACAGGTAATGAGTGGAGAATGGGAGGGCTTCTTAAAGACAAAACTAACAGGTCTGTGAGAGCCGGAATTCTTACTGGTTGGTAGGTGATAAAATACTTATTTCATGCAATAAAATGCAAATTAATTATTTAAAAATCATACAATGTGATTTTCAGGATTTTTATTTTAAATTCCGTCTTTCACAGTTGAAGTGTACCTATGATAAAAATTACAGACTTCTACGTGCTTTGTAAGTGGGAAAACCTGCAAAATCGGCAGTGTATCAAATAATTGTTCTCTCCACTGTTTGTATATACATATACACTCCGATCAAATTTCGATTTTATGTCACCTTACATACAGCAATTCCTTCCAATGGGTTTTACAGAAGTGAATAAAAACGTGTTTCTTATCATCTATTAATCCCCTTAATTTTCTGCAGCAACTGGTCTCAGTGGGTAGATTTTTGCATTTTCATCCTCACCGTCAGAATATTGTGTCACCCTTCATGCAAGACATTTGCTTAGTTTTTCTTTTTCCCTCTCGATTTATTTTCAGATCGAGTTGCATGTATGGCACATGCTGCCTCTGGGGGCAGTCATACTCCATTGGCTTCTTACGCTTCTGCAAGCAGGTGACCCTGTAATGTGTGTGCAGTCAGCAAATGCCTGCTGAGATTTTTTTTTAAATTATACAATGTCGAGGCTCATATAAGAGCTAACACACATAACATGCAACAAGGGGAGCAGGAGACGAGGGGTCGGAGCGGGAGGCACAAAACAGTGGGGAACAGAGACATGAGGAGATCTGTGGAAAGGAGAGGGATGGGGTGGGGTACATGGGGTAAACAAGATGGACACTACAGGGACTTTCAGGTCCTTGCACTACAGCAACTTTCAGGAAGGAAAGCAGGGAATTTAGAGGTGGGCTTGGGGTGGATTAACGGGGGTAGAAAAGATCATGGTTTTGGATGGGGGAAGAAAAGAGATGGTGGTGAACAGCTGTTTTGAAGAGTGGGATTGTAGAGAGAGTGGGAGTTTATTTCAAAGGTGGGGAAAAGGAGGAATGAAAGAGTGAAGGTGAAAAATAATTTTGCTCTTAACTTGAATTAATCATCACGGATGATATGGTTCCACACAATTTCATGGAGAAATTTGTCTCCTTGATAATCATCTTCATCATCCATAATTATCAGGCCACTGTTGGACAGAGGTCTCATTATGGTCATGCCAAAGGTTCCTGTCGTTGTTCTTCTTATTCCAGTGCTTTAGTCTTGTTAAAGTACTCGAAGGCTCATTGCAGTTAATGCCTGCAAACACCAGCAACCCTTCTCCCATTTCCTTTTACCCATTTTCCTCACCCACTTCCACTTATTCTCCTTATCCCACGTCCTTATTTATGCTTTTATATACTTCCACTCAACCCAATCACCTACTTCCCTCAACCCCTTCATACACTCCCACTTGTATGTATCCCTTCTCACTAACATTCATATCCCTTCAGCAACTTCCTTTAACTCATTTGCCTACTCCCCTTTATTCATTCACTGACTTCCCCTCTTCACTCCCCCCCCCTTTACCCATTCATCTACTTCCCCATACCTTTTACCCACTTCCTCCTTTACCAACTCCCCCCTCTATGTATTTAGTCACTCCTCAGTTTACATGCTCACCCACTCCCCAAAATTCTCTGGATCATCCCAGAGTCACTTAAAATTTTGCTTTCATGCAGAGAATACAGTATAGTGTAATAATCCACCCACCTTTAAATGTAAAAACACAAGTTGGGCGTAACAGTCCCAACTCCTGATAAAACCCTTCACTGCACACCCTGATCACAAACTACAGTTTTATGCCAATTTATGTTCAGCGGTGCAGGAGAGCATTCAAGTCAAACAAACATCTTAAATTATCCTGATTATTTCCAATCATTTCCGATGTCTATGGTTTTCATGCAGAAAATTTACATATTATATTCCATTTTGATTTGTAATACCCACTCCCACAAGGAATTGTGCTACACTGTACACATTTACATAAATACTGTACACTCTCTCACTGCAGGCAGGCCAGTGGTCTTTGTCTTCTACAGTCTCCTCTCCGGTTTGCCCCCCCCCCCCGCTCTGTCTGTGATATGTCCCGCCCATATTTCCGCGGGGTGCTCATGGTCCACCAGCAACGCCCTTCTGGTAAAACTACCAAACTCACGAATCACTGCTCACCTTCACTCTTTAATTCCTTTTTTTCCCCCGCCTTTGGAATAAACTCCCACACTCTCTTCAATCCCATTCTTCCTTCCAGGTCTTCAAAACAGCTGTTCACCACCACCTCTTATATTCCCCCATCCAAAACCACGATCTTCTCTACCCCCGTTAATCCACCTCCTTCAAATTCCCTGCTGTCCTTCCTGAAAGTCCTTGTAATGTCCATCTTGTATACCCCGTGTTCCCCACCCCATCCCTCTCCCTTCCACAGATCTGCTGATGTCTCTCTTCCCCACTGTTTTGTCCTCTCCTCTCCCATCCCTCTTGTTGTGCATTGTGTGTTAGCTCTCATACGAGCCTCGACAATGTATACAAAAAATAATGATGATAATATTTGTGTCATGACTTAAGCTGAAACAAACAGGGCTATGAATGTGTTTTTTAAACACCTAAAATCTTCCTGGGTGTACAACCACCAAGTTTCAACTCATTCTGTCCAGCTGTTTAGGAGTGCATACAAGACAGATAGACGGAGGTGGCTTGCTTTGTATCCTGGTCAATAATTATGAGAGTTGTTGGAAAGTAACACTTTGGTCATTTTAATCCACTCAGTGATTTGCTACAGAAAAATGTTCTGAATTTGGCATGATTTTTGCATTGTTTTGATTGTTTTAGTGCTCAATGGTAATATTGTTGCGTGGCCGGGCGTCGGCCGCGAGCACGACCACCAGATGGAGCTGCAGAGTCGGCTCGACCGACTACCAGGAATTTAGATCGTACTTCTTCGGAGAAGTCCGAAGAGTACGGTTCCCTTATTGGACCGAAGTTCGCCAATAGACAGACCACGTGGGGTAGGGTCGATTGCCAATTTCAATTTACCTAAATACCCACGTGATCCAAACTACCGGGGAAATTTACCCTCGACGGCACCCGTACGGAACGAGCCACTTAGCGTACTCGAACCATGTGCGATCCGAGCGGTTTATCGCCGAGATCCGTCAGTCCCAAATATCCCGTGACAACGGCAACAGCCTGGCAAATTTTCCAACACGCAGCACGCTAAGTCAATGGAGGAAAAGACACGAACGAGCTGAAACATTTTACAAATGGGAATGTTTATTTACAATGGGGGAATGAGGGGAGCACATAAGGGCAGAGTTGAACCGAATATTCGAAATGCACGTATATACAGCACGGTACTTATACAATTCACTACTTATCTGACTGGCGCCACGAACACACACACGCACACACCCAAAATAATTGGACCAAAATGGTCTTTATTGAGGCCTATCTCGGACCTGTCCGCCTCGTGCGGTCTTCAAGGATCAGGTCCTCGGGGCAGAACTGGACCCCCAGCACGATCCAGACGCCCTCACGACCGGGCTCCGGGTGGACGAAGTTGGCAGGGTGAAAGCTGGCTGGAGAAGACCCACCGTGGCACTGACCACTCCATGCGCGGACACTTTTTGCACTCAATCGCCCTGCGCGCAGATGTTCACACTTCTTGCCAGAACCAGAACCAGAACCCGTGCGCGCACTTCTTGCCAGGACCAGAACAACCACGTGCACTTCTTGCCAGGACCAGAACAACTGTGCACACTTTTTGCCAGAACCAGAACAACATCCGCGCACTTCTTGCTAGAACCAGAACAACTGCGCGCACTTCTTGCCAGAACCAGAACTGTCAACGCGCAGACCGCACCTATAATTATACCCACCTCTTCAGAGGCGGGGGCCTCCTCGCGACCCTCCCTCTCTCACTGGCTGGTTTTGGTGTGCAAAATCGCTCTTCATCTCTCTCACTGGCCAAAACGGGCGGCAAGCTCCTTGATTGGCCTGGGGGCGTGGTGACGTCACGCGGAGCACTTTCCTCCTGTTGCGGGATCTGATTGGCCGGGCGATGGTCACCGCACCCGTTGCACGCTGATTGGTCGAGAGCCGCTACGCGGCTCCTCCTTGAACTCCGCCCACCATGACGTTGGCCAGAGCAAGGTTAAGGAAGCGAAGTGAAGGTGAGGGTGATGCGGTGTCGTCAGCGTTGATGTTTGTGGTTTAAAAAATAAAAGAAAAACCCAAACTATCAAAATGACTCCACAACGCATGAATATTTACTTACCCATTAGACCAGGGATGGGACCATAACTGGCAACACGTACTTACCGATATAACTGATCTATAGGACCTGTATGTTGAGTGTTCTGGCTTCCAGATTCGCAACAATATCAATCACAGTAATACAGTAGCATGTTAATATTTTTTACCCTTATTTGGCCCGTTTATTCTCATTTTTTTTTTCTTCTTCTTTCTGTGTTCACCACTTCCCTCCATTAGGCGACACTCCAGTTCTGTGTCGTGAAACCACTGATGGCAGTGGTTACCTTAATTTTGCAGGTGTTTGGAAAGTATCAGGATGGAGATTTTGAGTGAGTATACATTTTGAAAATGGTATTATACAGGGATATACATAGAGCAAAAATTAAGAGGACAATTTATTCTGTTCCTGGTCAAAACAACAAGTCAGTTTGGATTTCAATCAGCCTCTTTTTACTCCCTGGGGTCGTCCACCCCACGGGGTCGAAGCGCCGCTCGCGTTCTCTCTTTTCTTGTGTACATTTCATTTGAACGTCTATTTCTCCATTATTCGTGAACAGAATTTGATGAAAATTGACAGGCATATACTAGACACATATGTTCAGGCATTAACTGAGCCCAAAGTGCGATTGCTGCCCTTGGGGCTGAGGAACGGCCCATTTTGGCCCATTTTGGCCCATTTTCTTAAAATTGTTATTTCTCGGTTATTAGTGAACGGAACCGAACCAAACTTGACAGGTATATTCTAGAGACCATTCCCCAGGCATTAACTGAGCCCAAAGTGTCATTCCGGCCCTTCGGGTCGAGAAACGGCCTTTTAAGCCCATTTTCGTAAAATTGTTATTTTAAATAAATAAAAAATTAAATGCGCTGGGCGATGCCCAACATAAAATTAAGTCGCAAATGATGATGTGAAACTAGCCTCACTCTTGTGAGGTGTTCTGGTTTCTTTTTCTGATGCGATGAAAATCTTACCAAATTTAAAACTCTCTGTCATCTGTGCTATTGCTCACCTGAGAGTTGTATGAATGAACTCCTACAGGGTATGTTCCCAATTCGAACTTGTTGTAACAACCTTAAGCACTCGTACAATGAAATGTATGTTTGTCGATTGGGCGTTTTATCGAAGAGATGGCCATTCTCCAACATGTTTTAAATTTACTTTATGATAGTTTAAGAATGATTCTATTTCCAAAAGATTGTAGCTTGTATAAATCTAACATTGCAGACACTTGGTATTTATGAGTAAAGGGTTGGCTTTTAAAAGAAGCATAAACCATCCGGCTATGCGCAGGCTGAACAAAAGCACATCTTGCTTCTTGCTGCAGCTCCTTCCAAGGTAGGCGGGGTTACACACCTCCATCACACACCTCTGCCACCCAAACCTCTATCCTCTTCTTTAGTGAGCCCAAATTAAAGGTCACAAAACCATGCCCTATAATGGGGGCTATTGCCCCAGTCACAAGCTGCAAGCTATGATTTTGCAGACAGTGGATATCATCCAACCGTCTATACTCAAATTGAGGACCACAGGGCTGATGATTGTGGCGCTTGCTCCTGTGTCCCCAATGGCATCTTACCCCTATGCCAGCAATTTTGCACCCAATTGTGAAACTGCCAGTGCCAATTTGGCCACAATAAGTGACCTGTCGCAGTGGTGAGGGCTCCTTTCCATCTGATCCTGCTGAACACGGCCATATATGCTCGGCACTCATTAGTTTCCCTGGGACTGGCCCGGGGGGGGGGGCAGCCTAGTCCTGTCTGCTCAGGGCAAAGTTGGTGGTCCGGAAGGTCGGGGTCTCCCTGCGCGGGGACCTCCACTTCCGCAACAGATGGCCCACCTGTCCACAGTTATAACACTTTACCGGGTATGGTGCACGCCTCCGATGTTCCAACAAATTCCCCCTCCCCCCACGCTCCGAATTAGGGTATTTACTGATGGCCCACCAGGTGTCCTCGTCCAGACCCTGCCAATCGGCGGTCGATCATGGCCCGCACTATTCCCACCAGTTCCGCTTGGGTCTCAAGACCAGTCGTAGCTCCGGGCTCATGACTGTCCACGGGCCCCCCCTGCTGGACAGTTATCGCATGGCGTTCGGACCCTCTGGCCTGCGGCTTCGATACCTCCCATCGGGTGGCAATGTCAGAAATCTTCTGGAGGTTTTCCGGCTGAAATGTCGTCAGCAGGGATCCGGTGTCGGTGCCCGCGAGAGCCTGGATAAAATAGTTCAGGGCAAAGTCTTTCTGGAAGGGTGCTGCCATGTTTGCATGCGTGATACTGACTGCACGGCGAATGTCATAAGCCAAATCTCCCATTTTTTTTTATGAGGTTGCCGTTTTTACCCGCATTGCTGAGCGTTAACAAGCTCGCTCTGCTGTTCTATACCGAATCTATTATTTAGGGCCGAACGGAGGCCTGCCAACATCGTTGCTCCCAGGGGCATAGTGGTCAGGACCTCAGCTGCTGCGCCACGCAGTGTTGCCACAAGATGGATCCCACTCTCATCTGTGTTCCAGCCATTACCCCTAGCCACGTGGTCAAATTGGGCCAAGTACTCCCTTTGGTCGGTCTTCCCATCGTACGGAGCTAACGGCACTGTCTGGCCTCCTGGGTTCGTAGTCCCATTCACCAGTTCTTGATGGACCAATACAGGGGCGGACCCTCTGTATTCCGGTGGTGCGCTGCACCCGCGGAGCCTAAGCCACCCGCCGGAACAATTTGTCAATCCCGTCTGGGTCGATGTGCTTCCCCGAACCTTCCTGCGCACTCATCCATGCCATGTTACTCACGCTCTGCACGCACTCTGTCACACTCATACCAGGGGCTTATGTTAACCCACGAGTCCCCAGGGCTTCTACTCCCCAAAACTCATCATATTCCCTTTCACATCATGTGCCTGCTCCACCTCGCACAGCCTTTCCTTTACTGGACTCACCTGGTCACGGTCTGCTTCGAGGGAGCGTATCCTTTCCCTTTGTTCCTGAAGGAGGTTATGCTGACCCTTACATCGGGTCTCAAGACATTCAACATGCTCAATCTTAATGTCCTGCACCTTCCCTTCCATTTGTGTTTGCTCCGCTTTTCTTTCTGTAATTCATCCTTCACCTGCTCCATCTCTTTTTGTGTCTGTAATTTCTCCTTTGCTGTCTTAAAACGTTCTTTGGTCTCATCCTCGTGGTTCTTTAATCGCTTGCCCATTCCCTGTTTTTTTGTCTCTACCTTCCGTCCCATCTCCTTCACAATTTTCATTATTTTTCATGTCTTACCTGACACTCTTCCTTTACGGCCCCCAATTCCCCCTTTGTTTCCTGCTGGCCTTGTTTTAAATTTTGTATCGCGTTCGTGGTTTTCCCAATCTCGACTTTTAATTGCCCTTGTCCTTTCTTTATTTCCATTATCCCCTGTCTGAGTTTATCTACTTCTCGCTTAACCGCCGTTATTTTATTTGTCACTTCTTCCTTACCCGTCCGTCTTCATCATGCTCCAACCACCTTCTACATTCTCCTTCACCTCGTTCATTTCCTCACGTACTGTCCCGATTTCTTCCGGTCCATGTTTTGCATTTCGCCCTTTCCCTCTGCCAGCCCAAGTCCAAGCTTTGCTGCCCCACCTTTATCTTTTCCAGCTCCGCCTTTCGCTCCTTCTGACCCACCTTCATTTACTCCCAATTCGCAGTAAGCTGTGTTTGTATATTCCCTTCCATTTGTAGCATTTCACCTCATTTGATTTTGTCCCAGTTCCATCCATTCCATAATTTGTTTCATTATCTCCATAAACTGGTTTGTCTCCAGTGGCTTTGGTGAAGCCTATCTGCTATGATCGGATGTGGATCCCATGGGAATCACTCAATCCTCCGTGAGAGAAGTTTGATGGTGGGGGGCCCCAAGCATTGTTGCTGTCGCGGTTACCCCCAATGTTACCTCTGTGTATGGCTGCAGGGAACCATCTCCCTCAAAGCTGCCATCCTGAGCCATGGATTCTTCTTACATTGTTGTTTCAAAACCCACCTGGACCAACTCGTCTTGGACGCCATGGTCCGCACAAAAAATTTAAATAAAATTGATATTGTAAACTGCTCTTAATTTTGGGGGTGCATAAAGCACACCCCAGGTTCAAATCCTGCTTCTGAACACAAAAGTGTTGCGGACCCAGGTTCAGGGGCGAGAAGACAAGGGGGTGAGCTTCCTTGGGTTCCAACCAGACTCCCCGGAATCGCAGGCCGTCGCACACATTAATCAACCACAGCAGGTCGCTTTATTATCAACCGTGAATGCCAGTAACTCGATCACGTGATTTCGGGTCCTCCGTCTGATACCATTTACCTAAAGGTCATGTGGTTTAATTACCGGGGAACACGCTCTCGGTACGCCTTGTTCAAACCGGATCACCTTATCAGATGCAGTCGAGTGTAACTGCCAAGAACGTACTGGCTATAACAGAGATCGTTGGGGGATAATACCCCGGCTAGACTAGAGTACGGACCATGCTGGACCAATGAAGGAAAAGATGAAAACAAGCTGGGAACATTTCTATACAAGCATTTATTTACAATGGTGAGGAAAGGTATGTGGCACAGTAAATTGGGTTTATTTGTATGTACAGCAGGGTATAGCAAGGAATTTGTGGGGTGTGGCAAAAGGCAAGCAATCTTACAAAGCAGACACAGAGTAGACTTATCCCATGAAAACTTCTACAATCTTAACTTAAACTAGGACAGGCGCCATCACGTACACACACACACACAAACCTGAAGAAGATTAGTTATAGCCCAGAGAGAGAGAAAGCAGATGAGGATAAACGGCCTCCAAATACCTGGCGTGGTTGACTGACCAACGCAACCCAGTATGCTTCGGGAGAGATAGGAAGGAGGAACACTGGTAGTGTCTAAGGTGTGGGAGTGAAAGGTGTGGCATGGTGCAATATGGGGGGTGCGGTGTCATGCCAGAGGAAAATGGGATTGCGAGTCAGTAATGATGCTCTTTTGTGCGTCCAAAGGAGATGGGATAGAGGGGTGGATAGAGAGAGAGAGAGGAGAGAAGATGTGGGAGGCGAAAGATCCTTTATCCTTAACCTTGTATAGGTCTGTGTAGCGTGTACCTCCGTGGGATGCTCCTCCTGAGTGTTCCCACCTCAAGATGTGGCGCATTATCTCCGGCTTAGTCACTTTGCCGGGGCTCGTGGCAAAGTGCGCTCCACACTGGTCCTCAAGAGGAAGAATGTCCTCGTAATCACACACCAACAGCAAACGAAGAGCCAGTGAAGGAGAGGCAATGAAGAGAAAGCAACGAAGAGCAGAGAAGAGCCAATCGTAATTTCTTTGTGCCTGACCTTACACTCTTTCTTTATGGCCCCCATTTCCCCCTTTGTTTCCTGCTGGCCTTGTTTTAAATTTTGTATCGTGTTAGTGTTTTTCCCAATCTCGACTTTTAATTGCCCTTGTCCTTTCTTTATTTTCATCATCCCCTGTCTAAGTTTATCTACTTCTCGCTTAACCGCCATTATTTTATTTGTCACTTCTTCCTTACCCATCTTCATCGCGGTCAAACCACCTTCCACATTCTCCTTCACCTCGTTCATTTCCTCACGTACTGTCCTGATTTCTTCCGGTCCATGTTTTGCATTTTGAACAGCTCCGCCTTTTATAAGCCCTGGGCGAAGGGTGGGGTGACCACCCGAAAGCGACGCTCTGTGACCCGAATCCTACTTCTCTATTGAGCCACAGCGACCCTAGCCATGCCCTGCCAGGCTCCCGGGGCCGGAAACGGTCTCAGTCGCCCATCCGGTTCGACACGGCCCGGAGCTCCTAACGCAAATTGGATATGAGCCGGCACCCTGGCCCTAAACTTGCTCCGAATGCAATCTGAATGCCGAATAGCAATGCACACCTGCCACCCACGGACCCCTCTCATGAGCCAAAATCCACACCCTGGCCCCGTACCAAACTCCCGGATTGCACGACTGGACGCCCAGTTGTGCTGTGGTCCGGTGACTGGACGAGGGTCGTATCAATTCTGCGTGCCCACCTGGGACATCCCATGCGAGATGCGGTCAAGCTATTAATGTAGGTTGCTCAGCCCCACATCGCGCGGTGTGAGGACAGTCCAAGTCATGCAGCACTCCTCTGTATAGTGGCGAATTGTAGCGATGCAGAGGTACGAAGAGGTGTGGGAATATTTTTCTATGTGCAGGGGGTGTTTGTGGTTGAAGTGGTTTGGTTTGGTGAGCAAGGTGTGAAGCAAGGTGAAATGCCAGTTGAAAATTGGCACGCAGATTTTAATGAAATAATGGCGTGCAATGCGCATGCGGTATAGTGTGTAGTGGGAGTTTGGTGGTGGTTCCAAGCCATGGGAGGCATCATGGTGTGCTTGCTATTCCATCGCATATTGAATGGTGTGTGTGCTTGCTTGCTTGATTTGTCCCATGGCTAAAAGGAAAGGGTTCGAGTAGAAATCAGAATAGGAGATAGATTGTTAATAGACCTAACTCGAAGACTCACGCAGCACACTTTATCCTGTTAACCCACTAGACATGAGGGGAATGTCTAACTGCACGAAGACTAACCAAATAACTGCCTGGGGATCACTGTATGTTGGGTGCCATTGCCTTAGAAGCATGCGGTTTTGTAGAACTGCAGCAATATATTGTTTCGGTTGTGGGGATTGATGGAGTATTGAATTGAGTTGTTTGGTCCGTGGACATGTTGGAGACATCTCAATGTAATTAAGTATGGAGACTGAGCTTAATTGTTGCATGTCACCACATGGGGGGTGGTGCAGCGTTAATTAGATAAGATTAAGGATGAGTTCCCCCAGGATGTGATTGCCCTCTGTGATCGATTCCTACATTTTTCCATTTACAAGCCAACTAGGAAGAAATGCGTTTTTATAATAAACACAATGCTAACAGCAAGCAAGCAAGGAATGCTGAGCAGACAGAAGCCTTGCCTTCCCGGGTTTCGTGCGAGCAAGTCACGCCCCGGAGGTGGAACGGTTGTTCGGTGCGACGTTGAGGAGAGAAGCAAAGAGGTTGATGGCTTTGTTGGTTCAGTTGGTCAGTTCAGTTGTTTGGTGGTTCGGTAAGGGACGTACACGGTCGAGAGAGAACGTAGTTGGGAGATGGCCTGGAAGGACAGGGCATTACAGCTGGCTTTTCTTCGACGCATGAAGAAGATGGCACAATTCTCGTATTCGTGTTGAGGCGAATTGGCTTGTGTGGTGTCACAAGACGCTCGCCATTGAATATTGGCTGGTCGTGAGGGACATACCTCGAAGCCTAGTGTATATCACCAAAGTGACTGCGCCATTCTGTAAAGCAGTGGGTCGGTAAGCGCGATCGATGAAGAAGCTGCACGGCGGTCTCGGAGTCTGGTGTTGAATTCCGCTCACGAATTGCCTGACATACATTTTTCCCGCTGTGAGAGAGTGGCTCAGCACCATTTTTGGGCGCATATACACGTGCAGGATGAAACGCCTCGATTCCAAGTTCCATAAAGACCATCTCTGGACCAAGCTAAGTGCCAGAATAAAGGGAGGATTTTTCTTTTTTTCTTTTGTGTTCCCTTTGTCTGTATTTAAGTCTGTGTGTAGAGGCGCCTCAACTTAGACAAGTTTACCTCATGTATTATTACATTCTGAATTATTGTCCCTTATAAATATTTCTATTGTCATTAAATTCCACGTTTATTTTAAGTTGATTTGTCTGTGTATTTGTCATGGGGTTCGGGTATAAACCCCCTTGTGCATCCATCTGTGTCTACGTTGCTCCGCCAGTTCCGCACCCTGCCCTCCCACATGCATTATAATCTCTAAGGATCAGCGTGTCCGCCTCCTAAGGAAAACTGCTTGGCTCTCCTGGCTGGCTGGTGCTAACCGCCATTCACCACAATTTGGGTCTGGGGATTAACTTGACCGCCTTACCCGCGACAATATTTACAATGGCATTCATAGCCCACACACCTCCCACTCCCACCCACCTGCTCTCAAACATGATTAATCATAAATATCATTATCTTAAATTTACCCTGTGCATTCACAAGCCCCAGATATGACCTTTTTATCAGTGTTAAGAAGCCGCTCGACCAGATACATTGTCTCCCACTGGGGAGTCTACCTGAACGTTGGTAATGGTGGTATCAGCTTTCCGATTGCAGACTCCATTAAATAATTCGCCAATCCTGCCATCTTCACTTGAGGTAATCCCATAAGGTTTAAAGTCCACTCACTGACAGGGATGATCAGGGAAGTCGGGTAGAACGCACCGGTCCACCACCCGTGCATGGGCCTATACCGTCAGGAGTTTTTCATTACTGGCCTGCAAGACATCAACTTTTTGGGCGAGTTGATAAAAGTTCTCCAAACCCATTGTGGTGCAGTGGCACACCCCTCTCTCTCGCAAGTACATATCCAAGTATTTTCCGCTTCTTTCAGAAACTTTGGAAACATTTTAATGTTACAATCTTTATCTGGCACACATGAAACACGTTCGGCTATCGTCGTTGCCTTGATAGATTTCGTTACCAAGGTTTTCTGCGCATGCGTGTTGAGCATTTTGGGGCAGATTACGTTATTTCAAAAGTTGTGTATTCAGTCAGGATCTGGCAATCCCTGCTATGGTATGTGGTATACCATAACAATAAAGGTTCCCATATTTGAAAGGGTTTCTTTAACGTTTCCATTTAAGCCTGGGTCGAATGGGTTTTTAAAATAATAATAAATAAATCATCAACACTGTATTTTGTTTATTTTATAAAAAGTCATTATCGATATTTCCTTTTGATATACAAATTGCAATTCAGGATGACTTGACACAGTGTTGTAGAGATGCACAATAAAAAGTACACAGAGTGGGTGGGCAGTGTAAAATAATACTTAATCAGTCAGCTTACTTGTCCAGTTGGACTTGACTTGAAAGGAACATTTTCAAAATACTATATATTAATTGTTCTTGTAAAATTTTGATGGCAAGGTACATCCTTTTTCTGGTGATATGCCATAACTAATTACATGCCAAGCCCTATACTCATGTTATTTTCATTGGTATTCTTGCTAATAATGCATGAGTCATTGTATCATATTTCTTGAACTCTTCTCTCCCATACAGTGTGTCAAGTGGATACCTATACATAACAATCATCTATAACATCTCCGTAAGCCTGGCACTCTATGCGCTCTTCCTTTTCTACTTTACCACCCAGGAGCTGCTTTCACCATATGATCCTGTGCTGAAGTTCTGCACCATCAAATCTGTCATTTTCCTCTCCTTCTGGCAAGGTGCTTTTCTCTCTCTCTCTCTCTCTCTCTCTCTCTCTCTCTCTCTCTCTCTCTCTCTCTCTCTCTCTCTCTCTCTCTCTCTCTCTCTCTGTCTCTCTGTCTCTCTGTCTCTCTGTCTCTCTGTCTCTCTGTCTCTCTGTCTCTCTCTCTCTCTCTCTCTCTCTCTCTCTCTCTCTCTCTCTCTCTCTCTCTCTCTCTCTCTCTCTCTCTCTCTCTCTCTCTCTCTCTCTCTCTCTCTCTCTCTCTCTCTCTCTCTCTCTCTCTCTCTCTCTCTGTCTCTCTGTCTCTCTGTCTCTCTTTTTCTCTCTCTTTCTCTCTCTTTCTCTCTCTTTCTCTCTCTTTCTCTCTCTCTCTCTGTTTCTCTCTCTCTCTCTCTCTCTCTGTTTCTCTCTCTCTCTCTCTTTCTCTCTCTCTTTCTCTCTCTTTCTCTCTCTTTCTCTCTCTTCTCTCTCTCTTTCTCTCTCTTTCTCTCTCTTTCTCTCTCTTTCTCTCTCTTTCTCTCTCTTTCTCTCTCTTTCTCTCTCTTTCTCTCTCTTTCTCTCTCTTTCTCTCTCTTTCTCTCTCTTTCTCTCTCTTTCTCTCTCTTTCTCTCTCTTTCTCTCTCTTTCTCTCTCTTTCTCTCTCTTTCTCTCTCTTTCTCTCTCTTTCTCTCTCTTTCTCTCTCTTTCTCTCTCTTTCTCTCTCTTTCTCTCTCTTTCTCTCTCTTTCTCTCTCTTTCTCTCTCTTTCTCTCTCTTTCTCTCTCTTCTCTTTCTCTCTCTCTCTCTTTCTCTCTCTCTCTTTCTCTCTTTCTCTCTCTTTCTCTCTCTTTCTCTCTCTTTCTCTCTCTCTCTTTCTCTCTCTCTCTTTCTCTCTCTCTCTCTCTCCTTGCTCTCTCTCTCTCTCTCTCTCTCTCTCTCTCTTCTCTCTTTCTCTCTTTCTCTCTTTCTCTCTTTCTCTCTTTCTCTCTTTCTCTCTTTCTCTCTTTCTCTCTTTCTCTCTTTCTCTCTCTCTCTCTCTCTCTCTCTCTCTCTCTCTCTCTCTCTCTCTCTCTCTCTCTCTCTCTCTCTCTATATATATATATATATCTGTATATCTATATTTATTTTAGTGGCAGTGACTCATGGAAAAGCTTCCTTACTCTTTCTGTACTTGTGCAGTGAGTCCCCACTTTACGTTGTCCCACTATACATTATTTCAGTTTAACGTTGTTGATCAATTACCACCTTTTGTGCAATATACATTGCAAAAGTTTGGCTGTTTTTCGCTGTGAGCACGTTTGAGTTTTGTGGAACGACTTTACATGGCACATGACAGGGCATCATCGAAGTGTATACATGGTGTTTGCTTAATGGTTAGGGTGGCGGGCTTGGGATCTGAGGGTCCTGAGTTAAAATGCCACTTAGCTGTTGAATTAATACCAGGCGGGGTTGACCCAGCATGTCATCCTTCCAAGGTCGGCGAAATGAGTACCAGCTTCCTGGTATCCTGTGTCGGAGTGGTGACCTGTTCAGGATTGTGCCCAATAGCCCAGGAGACTGTGTAAGCAGCACCAACGCTCTGCACAGAGTATGGTCCTAATGGATGGATAGATGGTGAAGTGTGTTCGGAGTTGCAGTGAGGTGTTAAAGTATGGAGAGACTGCTTTCAATGTGGATTGAAGATATGAACCAGCATTATGTGCCCCTGAGTTTATTAATTATTCAGGCAAAAGCCCGCAGTTTGTGGAGTGATTTATGAGCAGATGGAGGTGAGTGTAACCAGGACGAATCCTTCAATGTGATTTTCTACTGATTTCAAGATTGAAGTGGTTAAACCTCCAATTTAACGATTTAAGGTGATTACCCGGTACCTTGTTGTTTAAACCTTTCTCTTACTTTAATATACTGTTGGATCCCAATATTTGCGGAGGGAGGGGGGTGGGGTGGAGTTACATTCCTGAAAAATGCTGTGAATTTCTGGGCATTGTATATATCGTTTATTACTTGGCAATTTTTTTTTTTCACAAGTATGTCGATCGCTTCCGTTTGTTTCTCTGTACGCTCACTTTTAATCGCCTGCAGGTCACAATTTTTAACTGATCTTCACGAAACTTCACCAAATGGTGTAATTGGTGGTCTGATAGAATCCTATTTATTTTTGAGGTCAAAAGGTGAAAAGATCAAAACAGGCTAAAGGGCAACAACTTTTTGAAATTTATAAAATCCTCAATTTTCATCCGATTGACTTCAAATTTGAAGAGGATTTGCATATCAGGTGACTAAAGTCAATCATTAACTATGTTTGAGGCCAACATAGGCCAAAATGTCAAACTAGGCTGATTTTCTAAAATCCTCACTTTTCATCTGATTGACTTTAAATTTGATTGACCGATTGACTTGAAATTTGCACATTTGAAGGTTCGCTACTACCTCTTTTTGAAATACCTCTCTTTTTTATGTTAAAATTTTGTCTGCCGCCTCAGGCAATTTTTGGAGGGGAAGGCAATTTTGATGCTTCAAAAATCATGGTGTTGAATATAGTTCAAAGTTGGGTTCATTGTGACTGTTGTGATCATAATAATAGCTTTTCATAATAAGCATAAAAATCCTGGTGTTGGCTTACCGGTTAAGGTGGCTGGCTTAAGATCGGTGTTGAGTTCAAGCCCTTGTCGTTCCGTTAAATAATACCAGGTGGGTTGACTCAGCCTGTCATCCTTCTGAGGTTAGCAAAATGAGAGTACCGACTTACTGTATACAGAGGGCACTGCATCAGCAACACAGCCACGCTCCCAGCAATGATGCAACGAGCAGTCGTAGGCTGCATATGAAATAATTATAGTAAGCGTACGGATATGAGATACACAGAGGAAGTGACTTTATTCATGAGTCCCAGAGTTGTGCAATACAAGGCACTCTTCCCAGCATCTCAAAATAAAGCTATAATCATACCTGTACCTCTGATGCCCATGACACCTAAGTGAGAAACTGTGGTAGCAGAGATCAGGTTTTGATCACCAAGTTCTAACATAAAGGGTTGAAGTTTTAAAGGACAGGTGATAGTCCAAGAACCAACATGACTCTTTGCAGCATCAAATTTGAGAAAGTTGATGGACATCCATATTTTCATTTCATACAGATAGGAATTAGAGTTGCAGAAGATATGGGTATCCTGGTAACGCAGGAACTGTCCGTACTACGTTTGGACAGCATGTGTAGCGTCCTGCTATGTGAATGAGCATAGCAGTGAAAGCTGTTATAGAAATTCTGTAAAGTTGTATCAAGTGGATGCAAACAAAGAAAAGAAGAGTCCCTGGGAAACATTGGCTTGTTTAAATGAAGTGGGTATGTTGAGCAGCCAGCAATGTTTGCTGTGGATGCCTGATCCCCAAAATACGATTGAAACCATTCAAAAGCAAATCCAGTGTTACCAAAGTATTATTGAAGATTGTCAAGTAATTTATTATGTTCAACTGTGTCAAAAGCAGCTGACATTTTCAGAAGCATTAGGATTGTCGCTGATTTGTGGCCTGCTTCCAGCAAAATATCATTTTGACCCTCAAAAGGACATTCTCAGGACTGCGTAACCATTGGAAACATGACAAAGTGATCCAGGATCTAAAAGAGAATGCTTGTGCAAGTATTCCAGAAGCTGAATGGTGATAGAACATTCTCAAATCTTGGAAATGAATGGTAAAAGAGAAACGTGTCTAATTTTTGCGAATTAGTGTCTTAGAAGGTACCTTCAAGATGGGAATGATGGCTTGTTTAAAAGAAGGTGAAGCCTTCTATTAATTGTCAATTGCATCATTGACAAAGCTGTCAATGATGCAATGGAGAAATTGTTTTTTTGTTGTTGTTGTTGGAAGTGGAGAGACAACTGGAAGTAAGGAAACTATCAGAGATGATGGAAATGGACAACGTGGAAAAGTCATTTACTTTGACTTACCGATGATTGCCTTGAGTACACCTTGAAAGACAGGTAAGAAATGATCCAAACAGGAGAAAGATGGTGCAGAAAAAGGTGAAGATGATGAACCAGCAATGAAAACGATATGCCAAAGTTAATTATCCCATGCTCACGAAGCGAAAAGTGGATTTAAGTAATCAATCACGTACGTAGAAGGTACGTACGTGTCTGCAAGTTGTTATTCCCTTTTCTCTGCAACCGCTCATTGGATTGACACAATTTTCACCATAGATTGAAACTTTGCTCCTGTCTCATGGGGAATAAGTGTGGTTTTTGTTTTACGATGTCATAGGTGCCTTCATTATGACATCATAATTGCATATGTAGTACACTACATCAAATGAGTATGGAAATTTTTGAGGGTCATCTAGGGCTAAATTGGTCCATAGAAAAAAAATTGATGATGTCATCGGCCACGTGGTTTGGCAGTCATATATTTAAAAAAATAAAATAAAACCTTCAAAAATCTTCTGCTCTAAAACAGTTGAACAGATCGAGGTGACACTTTGCAGGTATGACCGTCTATCCATGAGGAACAAAAAGTTTCCCACCTATGATGTCAGGTCACATGGTTTGGCAGCCATATTGGATTTACCCTAAAAACCTTTAAAAATCATCTTCTCCACAATGGCTGGACATATCGAAGTGCAACTTCACACAAATGTTCTCCAAGCCTTGGGGATACCAGGTTGTTCACGAGTAATTGATAGGTCACATGGTTTGGCAGATATACTGGAATGAAGGAAAATATTAAAAAAAATTCTCTCTTGAACCACTGCACCAATTGACATGAAACTTCACAATTATCTAGTCATGACGGGGAATATCGGTCTTAAATTTCAACCTGATTGGACGCATGGTCTGGCAGCCAGAACTATCATTATTATTATTATTATTAATTTATTTATTTTGAATAAGGCTCACTTGGCTGCACCTGCATGATGTGTTTGAGGATAGAGGAGTAGCAGTTGAAACTCCTGATGACTTCATCTTTGCTCTTTGCTTGTTCAAGTTCTTTCTGATGACTCCAATGCAGTACCTATTTTATTTGGTCTTCTATTTGATTTGAATTGAATATTTTTAATTCCATTCTGAATTCAATTGAATAAAGAGGATGTAATGGGTCAGGTGTCCGATCAAAGCAGGACGTCTTGGTACCCGGTCATCACTGCCAGCAGGTATAAAGTGGCAGGTCCAGTGTTAAGCGCGTACATCGAAAACCGTTCAACAGAGGAAATTGAAACTTTACCACATGTTACATGACCATTTGATATAGCGCATATTACTTGGTTGACGCCCGCCCCCTCAGAACTTACATTGTGAAATAAACAAGGCTTGATGCCCGTTGACAATGACAACAATGTCACTTCCTCATGTTAGAAATTAGAATAATTGTAATCGCTTCACCCTTTATTGTGCTTGGCTCGTGGAAAAAAAAAAAAAGCGAAGAAGTACAATTTGGCGTTTTAATTATGATCTCCCGATTTATACTTCAGCGATCTATGCTGCCGTCTTTATCAGCCTTGGTAGTTATGAAAACACTCGAACGAGAATAATAGTTACTTTGTAAAGGTTTATGATTGTACTCTATAGCAGACTTTTCAAAGTATTGTTGTGGTTGAGGAAATTCACAAACCACCATTCAGGTCCCGTAGGTGAGATATCTCTGTAAGTACATGTGTAGTTAGCCCCAAACCCGTTGTTTAGAGGGAATAAATGTCATTCATTCGGGCTGCGACCCTTTAAGATAGCCGTTTTTCTGTTCTATCTTTATTTTGAACCAACCACGTCTCAACCGCCATCACACAACAACCACCAACCGCAACGCCGCTTCACAACAACAACAACGCCAACAGCCACGGCCTTTACCTTCACAACCCGCTCTCGCAACCATCGCATCACCGCCATTCCAAGCGTCGCCATGGCCATCACCGCCACAATAAACCCTCCACCACCTTCGCCTCTCCTTCTGCGGCCATTCCCGCACCGCTTGTGAACGCCGAGCGTCAGGCTGTCCTGGCCTCGTGCGGGACGCGCGCCGAGCCTCGGGTGCAAAAAGCGGCCTTTCCGAGGGGAAGTCGGATCAGGAATGATTCACGCCCACTTTTCCTCCGTCCAATGGGCGAGCGTGGCTCCGCCCCCGAGCCAATCCTGATCCGGAAATCTGCATATGGGTTCTCCTGTCGCACTATAAAGCGTCGAGCGCGGGGCGAATTCAGTGAGTTTCTGTTTCGGGCTCGGGCGAGTTGGAGAGGTGTGGCGGCGGCGGAGTGTGGCAGCAGCAACCAAGACAGGTCTGGAGGAGAGTCGGTCTGTCGGGGTTCGGAGTCTGTCGGGGAGCTGCAGAGAGGGGAAGCCGGGAACGCGGTCGAGGGCGCACTGGAGTTGCTCGTCGCGGGACCCAAGCAAGCCAGCTATCCTCTTTCCTCAGAGCATCAACAACCCCCCCTGTTTCCCCCCCGCGCTGAGATAGTGCGAAAAGGGGGCCCCGTTCCCACCCCATTCCAAGCAGTGCCAACGAAACCCGCGGAGGAGCGCGGAGTCGGGGCACCGCCGTCATTTTGCGGCTCATCACAAGATGGGTAGGCTCCACGCGGTCTCGGCCCCAGGCCCGTCTGCCCCCTAGTCGTAGAGGGTGGCCCATTTTCTTTTGCTTCTGAGTATATGTGTTGTCGGAGCCGTCTGTAAAGTAAAACTGTGTAAGTGTTTCCGTGTGCTCGCGTAGTCGGTAGTAGATCTGCATTGTTGTGTTCCTTTTGTTACATTTGCTTTTGGTGCATAATTGTTGTAATTGTATATGTGTGCTTTCCGTTTACCGCGGAATAAATGTGCCTCATGTTGAACTGTTTTTCCCGTTTCGCTTCGTCTTTTCTTTAATTGAATCTCCATCTTACTTCACGTAAAGGGTTGGTCGTGAGCTAAATACGCCCGATAATTAATCGAAACGTCGAGGTTGACGATAACACCGCTCGGTTATCCCGATAGCACGGAACGGGTCGCTTAAAGTGGCCCGTGTCCGAAGTCGACCTGCGGCGAGGTGCGATCGCCCGGTCTACCCTCCGTGTGGGTACTTAGGTCGGTCGAATTTGGCGAACAACCCTATCCCACGCGGGGGGCCGATTGGCACGATCGTGGTGAGGCCGAAAGGCCCACCCGTGACTAGTTCCCAGCGTTAGTCCGAGAGGGTCACGACGGAATTGTCCGTCCGGTGGGCGACGTGCCGCGATTCGAGTTACGTGGCCGCTCGCACGCCGGCGGGCGCGAATTCGCAACAGTATAATTTGTGCACATTTACCTCAGAAGTGTAGATGGATGCAATTACACATTTGCCACCAAAAGAGTTGGCTCGCACCAACTCCTTCTCAAGACTGCGTGGGATAGAATACCATTGAGTTTTAAATGGACCAGTTGATGAGCGTACAGGTGAAGTTGCTCACCACAATCGAGCTTTGCACACCATTTACAAATAGTGCAGTAATTTGTGCTTTATCAATAACCAGACTGCAAAACTCATCTGTTTGCACTGTTGATTTATTTCTCTCCTTGATAAGCACTCTGATGAGTTATTTTTCTCTTTACAAGATGGAGTTTCATGGAAGAGCAAAGTGACAAAGGGTTAAAAAAAAAAAGACAATGAACTGGCAGTGGGGTGATGGGGAAACAGTTGGATACAATTAACAAAGGAATGACTGGACAAGGAGAGAGGAGAGAGAGAGAGAGGAAACACAGGAACCTCAATATAAGAGGGTTACGTTTGTTTAATTTTATTATTCCATCTCCACGCAGCAGGAGATGGGGGTGTGTGTGTGTGTGTGTGTGTGTGTGTGTGTGTGTGTGTGTGTGTGTGTGTGTGTGTGTGTGTGTGTGTGTGTGTGTGTGTGTGTGTGTGTGTGTGTGTGTGTGTGTGTGTGTGTGTGTGTGTGTGTGCGCGCGTGTGTGTCCAGGCCATAAGGTGGTTTTTTTTTTTGTTTTTACCATTTGAGCTTTGTCATCAAATTTTCAACAAAGCTTTATTATGAGAATTTGGAGAAGGCAAATTAATAATTTGGTCAAAAAAGGTATCCCAAACGTGGGCGTCACATAAAATCGTCAATTTCCATCCAATTGACCTTAAATTGTATCCAATTGACCATTTATCCTTGTTGCACACTCAACATGTCCAAAAAGTTTTGTACGAATCTGTCCATAACTTTTTGACATGTCCTGCTCACAGATAAAGGGGTGAAAAAAATCACCTCCGTCCACCTTCAGCAGTGGAGGTGAATATGATGGAATTTTGTGTCCCCACTATGCATGCCATATGCATGTTGTTTAATTTATCTTCCCTCCACTTCCTCCGAGCATGCCCCACCCCCACCACAATCCCATTGTATATAATAAATATATGGGCACTCGAGTTGAGTGAAAACATATTTGTCTATTGTGATACTGTTTAAAGCTTCATATTATTATTATTATGTAATTCTTACTATTTGCTGGAAAAAAATTCACATATTTTCGTTGTTTTTCAAATTGATAAAAGTAACTTCAACACAACTCTGCAATTTTCCATATGCCTCATTTTTGTACTCTTAAACACACTTTTAAATAACTATTTGATCTTCACTGATTATCATATCTTCCCTAATATGCTGAGTACAGGTATGCTGCTGGCGATCCTGGAGAAAGCTGGTGCGATACCAGCAATTTATTCAACACTTGACGGGAAGCTGGTTGCAGGTGTTGGGACAGTGGCTGCTGGTTATCAGAACTTCATCATTTGCATTGAGATGTTTTTTGCAGCCATTGCACTTCGCTTCGCTTTCACACACTCTGTTTACTGCAATAAACGAGCTGATGCACAAGGTATGACATTCTGCTCTGATGAATCAGGAATGTGTTTTGCCTTTGTTTTCTTTAAAAAAAATAATTAGAGGCATTCTTGAATTAGTAACACAATTCATTGTGTGTGTGTGTGTTTTTTTTAATGGAATTTCCACTGAAGGTATACTGCACAAAGAAAAGTACAGATATTAAACAGAAAGAAGAAATCTATTTACATTCCTCTTGAACTGAAGTAGTTTATAATTGAGAGGGAAGCAGGATGCAGATTAAGAGTTCAAAAGTGATGAAGTATGGGGAACGAAACTAGAAGGGTTTACTCTCTTCTTCCTCTTTCGGCTTGCTCCCGTTAGGGGTCGCCACAGCGGATCAACCGTCTCCATTTCGCTCTATCCACATCTTCCATTGACACTCCAACCACCCGCATGTCCGCCCTCACCGTATCCATGAACCTCTTCTTAGGCCTTCCTCTTCTCCTCCTGCCTGGCGGCTCCATCTTCAACATCCTTCTCCCGATATGCTCCGCTTCCCTCCTGTGCACATGTCCAAACCATCTCAATCTCGCCTCTCTCACTTTGTCTCCAAACCGTCCTACCTGCACTGTCCCTCTAATATACTCATTTCTTATCCTATCCATCCTCGTCACTTCCAACGAGAATCGCAGCATCTTTAACTCTGCCACCTCCAGCTCCGCTTCCTGTCTTTTTGTTAGTGCCACCGCCTCCAAACCATACAACATAGCTGGTCTCACTACCGTCTTATATACTTTCCCCTTCACTCTTGCAGCTACCCTTCTGTCACAAATCACTCCTGCAACTCTTCTCCACCCACTCCATCCTGCCTGCACTCTCTTTTTCACTTCTCTCCCACACTCTCCGTTACTTTGGACAGTGATCCCAAGTATTTAAACCAATCCACCTTCCCCACCTCAACTCCTTGCAACCACACCATACTACCACCCTCCCTCTCATTTACGCACATGTACTCCATCTTACTCCGACTGACTATCATTCCCCTTCTCTCCAGTGCGTACCTCCACCGCTCAAGGCTCGCCTCAGCCTGCTCCCTACTCTTCCTACAGATCATGATGTCATCCGCGAACATCATAGTCCATGGGGACTCCAGTCTAATCTCATCCATCAACCTGTCCATCACCATTGCAAACAGGAAAGGGCTCAATGTCGATCCTTGGTGCAATCCCACTTTAACCTTAAACCGGTCCGTCATTCCTACCGCACACCTCACTGCTGTCACACTGTCCTCATACATATCCTGCACGATCCTCACATACTTCTCCACCACTCCCGACTTCCTCATACAATGCCACAACTCCTCTCTTGGCACCCGATCATAAGCTTTCTCTAAATCCACAAACACACAATGTAACTCCTTCTGGCCTTCCCTACACTTCTCCATCAACATTCTCAAAGCAAACATCGCATCAGTGGTGCTCTTTCCTGGCATAAACTCATATTGCTGCTCACAGATCGTCACCTCTCCTCTAAACCTAGCTTCCACTACTCTTTCCCACAACTTCATGGTGTGGCTTACCAACTTTATCCCTCTGTAATTTCCACAGCTCTGCACATCACCCTTATTCTTGAAAATCGGAACCAGTACACTTAATCTCCACTCCTCCGGCATCCTCTCACTTTCCAAGACTTTATTAAACAATCTGGTTAACAACCCCACTGCCATCTCTCCCAAGCACTTCCATGCCTCCACTGGTATACCATCTGGGCCAACCGCCTTTCCACTCTTCATCCTCTTCATCGCAGTCCTCACTTCATCCTTACTGATCCACCCCACTTCCAGATTCACTATCTCCACCTCTTCCAACCTTCTCTCTCTCTCATTTTCTTCATTCATCAGCTCCTCAAAGTACTCCATCCACCTTCTCAACACACTCTCCTCACTCGTCAGCACATTCCCATTTATGTCCTTTATCACCCGAACCTGCAGCACATCCTTCCCAGCTCGGTCCCTCTGTCTTGCCAATCGGTATAAATCGTTTTCCCCTTCTTTTGTATCCAACTTCTCATACAGCTCGTCATATGCCTTTTCCTTGGCCTTTGCCACCTCTCTCTTTGCCTTTCGCCGCCACTCCTTGTACTCCTGCCTACTTTCTTCATCTCTCTGACTATCCCACTTCTTTTTCGCCAACCCCTTCTTCCTTATACTTTCCTGTACTTCCTCATTCCACCACCAAGTCTCCTTATCTTCCTTCCTCTGTCCAGATGTCACACCAAGTACCTTCCTAGCTATCTCCCTCACAACTTCTGCTGTCGTTGCCCAATCATCCCACCCATCTTTACCACCATGCCTGTCTCACCTCCTCCCTAAATTTCATGCAACAGTCTTCCTCCTTCACCATCTGGTCCTTGATTCAGCCCTCACTCTCTTCCTCAACCTCACCTCCAAAGTCATCCTACAGACCACAAATCGAAGCTGTCGAGCTACACTCTCCCCTGCCACCACCTTACAGTCACTAATCTCTTTCAGGTTGCATCTCCTGCTTAAGATGTAATCCACCTGTGTGCACTTTCCTCCACTCTTGTATGCCACCCTGTGTTCCTCCTTCTTCTTGAAATACGTATTTACCACTGCCATTTCCATTCTTTTTGCAAACTCAACCACCATTTGCCCTTCCACATTTCTCTTGTTGAGACCATACCTCCCCATCACCTCCTCATCCTCTTTATTCCCTTTCCCAACATGCCCATTGAAATCTGCTCCAATCACCACTCTTTCATCCTTGGATACACTCTCCACCACTTCATCTAACTCACTCCAGAAATCTTCTTTATACTCCATCTCACACCCCATATGTGGGGCATATGCACTGATGACATTCATCATCACCCCTTCAATTTCCAACTTCACACTCATCACTCGGTCAGACACTCTCCTCACCTCCAATACCCTCTTGACATAATCTTCCTTCAGGATTACCCCGACACCATTTCTCCTCCCATCCACACCATGGTAGAACAGTTTGAAACCACCTCCAATGCTCCTAGCCTTACTCCCCATCCACTTGGTCTCTTGTACACACAGTATGTCCACCTTTCTTCTCTCCATCATATCAGCCAACTCTCGCCCTTTGCCAGTCATCGTCCCAACATTCAGAGTTCCAACTCTCACCTCCACACTTCTACCCTTCCCCCTCTCCCACTGCCTCCGGACTCGTCTTCCCCGTCTCCTTCTCCTCCTTCGCCCAGCAGTAGCACAATTTCCACTGGTACCCTGCTGACCACCGGTACCGGTGGCGGTCGTTGGTAACCCGGGCCTCGACCGATCCGGTATGGAAATTCGTTTTGTTGTCCGCATAATGATTTGGCATAGCTTTTTACGCCGGATGCCCTTCCTGACGCAATCCTGGTCGCCTCTTACGACACACAGGGATATGGTACACCTATTCTAACCGGGGCATACACCCTTCTTCCATCATACATTTACATCATAGATTTATTCCTCAGGATGGATGGGAAGCATCTGCCAACTATTTGGATCATCTAAAAGAATGCTCAGGTAGATCATTTTGGTGCTTCAAAATGCAGGATGAAGATGAAATTATCATATCAATACTGCAACAAGACAACCTGTGAGAGACCCTCAGAGTACATTCCATGAAACTATCTTCAGAAAAGGCTCACAAGAAGCAAGCAGACTGAGAGAGGTTCCACAAATGATGCCAACTCCTGTCGCATCAGATTGGCAGCACGTTGCTGGATTCTGTCAAGGAGAGATAAATGACAGGCTGGAGCACCAGTCCAAACATGGAAGCAATACTCCATGGCAGGTTGTGTAGTTGCATTGTATAGATAGAGCACAGCAGCTGGAGAAAGCCATCACCGAGCATAAAATATGCCGCCAAGGCACTGAGGCACTTTTAGTTATATCAGAGATGTAGTTTTCCCAGCTGAGGTTTGAGCTGATATCCAATCTAACCAGATGGTTAACAGGGAGTTCCTGCAAAGGTGAATAATTTAGAGACAGGATGATCTTGAGCTAGACACAGACAACAAGGAGTCTTATTTTTGTTTAAAGCAACAAGCCAGTCATTTCCCCAGTTAATCACACACTCTCGGTCCTGATTGACAGTGGCACTGGCCTGGACACGGAAATGAGGAGATATGGTTCCTCGATATGTAGTATACATTGTTGAGTCATCTGTGAAATGGTTAACTGAAATAATGCAATCGGGCAGATCATTGATGTATAACAAGAACAATGTAGGACTCAACACAGAGCTCTGAGGAACACCAGCGTTAATATTATTGAGAAGGGTCAACTGTCCCGTGTGTAGCACAGAGATGTGGCAATTTTCAAGGAAATCAGGAATTGAAGCATGCAATTTTGCAGAGATGTCATGATGTTAGCTTGTGGATGAGCACCTTGTGCCACACTTTGTCAAAAGCCTTTGAGATGTTGAGAACAACAACCCTGCTGGCTTCACCATGGTAATCCAAAGCCCTATTCACATGTTTTAGTGATTAGGTCAGGTCAGGTATGGGAGCATGTGCCAGAACAGCGCGTCGCTGCGTCCACTTTCTGCCGGTACTCCAGGGCCTCCGTCTGGCCATCCCCCAGGCAGATGCCAGGCCCATCCCCATCTCCTTGAGATGATGGTCAACCTGCTGCAACCACGAGGCACGTGGTCGGCCCACTGGCCTCCTCCACTCATGAGACTCCCTCGCTGAGAGAATCTGGGAGCAGGATCAGCGTCAGGAAAACGAGCCACATGTCCATACAGCCGCAACTGACGCTCACGGACTATGCAGGTAACAAATCTCATCCGAGTCTCTCTCAGCAACCGCTCATTGGACATAAAATCTGACCAGCGATAGCCAAGGATTCTCCGAAGAGACCTGGTACCAAAGGAATTAAGTCTCCGTCTCAGATCCTTGGTCAGAGTCCAAGTCTCGCATCCATAGAGCAAGACTGGAAATACCAAGGACCCGAAGACTCGGACTTTCGTCCTCCCGCACAGGTACCGGCAGCACCACACCCCATGATCCAGTGAATCCATGACTCCCCAGGCCCGACCCAGACGTCTATTGACCTCTGACTCGCAGCCAGCAGAGACATGAATATCACTGCCAAGGTAAGTGAATCTCTCCACGACCTCAACATCCTCACCACAAACAAACACAGACAGGACAGCAGCATCCAAGATGTCACCGAAAGCTTGGATCTTAGTTTTGACTCAAGAAACCCGTAATCCCAGCGGCTCCTACTCCTCATTCAGCACCTCGAGGGCCCCCAAAAGGATGTCTAAAGTCTCCGCAAAGATGACTGCATCATCTGCAAAATCAAGGTCCAAAATCTTGACATTCCCAAACGATGTACCACAGCTTGATCTTTCCGACATCCTCCCTAAAATCCAGTCCATACAAGTGCTGAAAAGTGTGGGGGCCAGTACACACCCCTGACGAACTCCAGTAACAACTGGAAATAAGTCAGAGATGGTACCACCACACTTCACAGCACTCTCAGTCCCAGAGTAGAGTTCAGACATCAGATAGATCAGTTTTGGTGGCACCCCACGAAGACCAAGAATCCTCCAGAGGACATCCCGATTCACTGAATCGAACGCTTTACAGAGATCAACATAGGCTGCAAGCAGCCACTGCCGAAACTCTCGTCTGCGTTCGGTGAGGACACGAAGGGCAAGGATACGGTCAACCGTTGACCTCTTTGGTGTAAAGCCTGACTGCTCTGGATGCTGGTGCTCAAGCAGATGGTGGCGAACCCTATCAAGAATTATCCTAGCAAAGACCTTGCCCGGCACTGAGAGCAGCGTCACCCCTCGGTAGTTGTTGCAGTCTTGGCGATCACCCTTCCCTTTCCAGAGAGGGACAACAAGGTCCCTCTTCCAGTAAGTTGGGATGATGCCTGTGTTCCAGGCAGAGCACAAAACTGCATGCAACGACACGAGTGCAGCACTTCCACCAGCCTTGAGAAGTTCAGCATGGATGCCACAGATCCCTGGAGCTTTGCCCCGTTTCAAACGGTTCACCGCAGCCCGTGTTTCCACAAGCGAAGGTGGACCACAGTTGATTCGAGGGTCAGCAACAGGGATTGTAACACCCTTGACGTCCAACTCGACAGCTGGGGGATCAGCCTGGTACAACCGCTCAAATTAAATGGCCCAGCGGGCCTTCACTTCGGACTCCTCTGTCACGAGCCACCCCACCTTCTGCTCTAACTACAGCACAGCGAGGAATGGGCTTGGAGGAACGCAAAGTGCGAATTCCCCTGTAAGCGGGACGAGAATCACCTGTCCACAGGTGATGCTCTACCCCCTCACAAATTCCTCGCACATAGGCCTCCTTGTCCACCCTCGGTGCACGTACAGTTTTACACCTCAGCTCCCTGAACAGCTCAGCTCTGCCATTCAGCCTGGCCCTGCGACTCTGGTCAATGGTATTCAGTGTCCCTTGAGAGACAAAATTCTTCTTTGCCCTGCGGTGAGCTCCAAGACATCCACTGGCAACATCAAGGACGGTGGTCTTGAAGGCACTCCACAACTCTTCAGGACCCCCCAAAGCACCCAGACCCCCCAAGTGTCCACTCAGCCTGTTCGCAAACTCCTCAGCTACTCTCTCATCCCTGAGCTTGCCAACATCCAGCCTAGGCTGGGATGGTACCATTCTCCAGGATTTAAGGTGCAGCTTTAGAGTTGCTACAACAAGCCTGTGGTCAGTATTGAGGAACTGAGCACTCCGGTAGACCCTGCAGTTCTGGATCATCCTCCAACGACCGTCAATGAGGACATGGTCAATCTCCTTTGCCACACCGCCAGTGTTGGAATACCAAGTCCAGCGATGAGCTTGTGGGCGCTGAAACCATGAACCAGCCACCCTAAGTCCATGACTTCTTGCAAAGTCAAGGAACTTAGTGCTATTCTGGTTCATAGTTCCTGACCCATGGGGACCAACATACACCTCATAACCATCCCTATCAGTTCCAGTCGATGCATTGAAATCCCCCAAGACTAGAAGTGTATCTCGTCTGGGGCACTGATCAACCACAGACTCGAGCGTGGCGTAGAATGCATCCTTCACGGTGAGATCACTCCCCTCAGTCGGAGCATAAACAGAGACCAGGGAAATGACACCTAAGGAGTGACGAATCCTTAATCTCATAATACGCTCGTTGACCGGTGTTACCTCAATTATCATTGGGGTCAGCTTATTGGACACAGCTACAGCAACTCCTTGGGTATGGTAACCATCAGAGCGACCAGACCAATAGTAGGTGTAATCACCCACCATTATCTCGCCGCAATCCGGTCTCCGGACCTCAGAGAGGGCTGCAATCCCGATGTCCAAACGCTTGAGCTTAGATGATAACAGAGACAGGTGATCATCCTCTATTAGGGATAGGACATTCCAGGCACCCACCCGAAGGGACCGCCTCAGGTTAACCCAAGGAGACCGCCGTCTGGTGGACGACACCTCAGCACCACTCTGACACACTCTCCCGCAATCTGACCCAGGGATGTTACCCCGTGGTTTCCCTCCTATCATCAAAGATTGGGGGTCCCGAAGGCTTTGCCCCAATCCCGTCATCCGGTGAGCTGCCCTGCGAAGGGAACATGCACAGGAGGTACTCCCACGGAGTGGGTTTTCAGATTTTTTTGCGTTTTGCGGAATGAAGGGTTTTACGGTGGCCGGAGTGCAAATCCTGCCACCAACCTCCTCATAAAAAGTAACCCAACTGCAGGAGGACATCCACAGACACAGTTTGGCACTAGATATGGATGGCCGTTGGCTCACAAGGAGCTCCTCCGCCCTTTGACAGGTTTTGTTTTTAATCCTGCTGGGTGTCCATATCCAAACACCCTCCTCACCAGAAAACCTGGTGGGGGAGACGGTTTAGTCGCCGACAACCCGACCATGGAACAGGTTAGTACAGGTTTACATGGTACCTGTAGCAGGTCACAGATCGAACCTGACCTGACATAAATGATTAGGGATACAACATCACCAGTAGACCATGGATGTCAGAAGCCATACTGGACATTAGTTAGGAGGTAGTTAGCTTCCAGATGACTCATGAGTTGCAGTTTGATGAGGGATTCAAATACTTTTCTCATAATGGGTAGAAGGCTAATCAGCTGTTGGAGAGTTGGAAAGATCAGATTTCTCACCAAAGCCTTTTACGACAGGGACTACGGAAGCCTGCCTTTGACTTTGACTTTGAGAGATACAAGCAATACAATTTTGAGAGAACAGAAGACAGTTCTGGTGAACACATCTTCAAGGCAATTGCATTGGATTCAATCTGGTAAAATAATTTTGAGATTTCAAGCCCTTTAATAATTAGAAACGATTTGTCCATGGTCTTCAAAGTGTAGAGTTTGCAGCAAAACGCTCAGCAAAGAGGTTGACTTGATCAATCGAAGTCAGCACTTCAGAGCCATTGAAGATGACAGGAATTGATCGATTGCAGTTGAGAATGCTGTTAGAAATTCTCCCAAATTCTCTGGAACCTAGCCATTTATTTGGGATATAATCACAAACCGATTCTGCATACTGTCACTGAGCATTCTCTAATACTCATTTACAGTGGTTGCTTGTAAGGTGAAGCAAGTGATGCACTTCACTCGAGCCAACAAAATAATACTGATTGAAAAAGTGATTGCGATGGGTGATGGCAGCTCCACAAGCAAGAGTGAACCATGGCTGAGTGTGTGGTTTCACTTGGTCTGAGAAGGGATAAAGAGGTCCATACCAACATGGATCCACTCAGTAACTTCCTTGGTAGCTTCAGGTGTATTGTGACTGGATTGAGTTCCAGTGAACATTGGCAAGAAAAGAAAGCAAGCTATCACAGCACAGAGTTGCTATATTGGAAGACAGTCCGATGGGCAGGATGAACACCAGTTGATGGTGAGGAGAAAGAAACCTGACCTTCAACATGATCAGAGATTCTGAGAGAGGGGAGAATTTTTGCAGTGCCATCCCCAGGATTTGAGCATAAAAATAGATGAAGAAGATACCTGTTGTCAGTAACTCGATCAGGAATTTGAGTTGGAACTCAAATGATCTGAGTAAGGTCATATGACACAGCAAAGTTAAATGCACTGACACCAGAAGAATTTGTGCTGTAATAGTGAAGTTACCAACCATTCTTTGTGATGAACGTTAAAGTCTCCAAAGACCATAATATCAGCAGTTGGATGTCAAGAAAGCATCATATCAATACTGTCGGTGATAGCATCAAAAATCGCACGATTGGGTGATGATTGAGATTGATGCAAAAATGCTTGACGAAAGCACATAAACTCTTGTGTTGTATCCTAAAGGGAGACCTCATGGCCAAGTGGTGGAGATGCCTTTGCATAAATACATAAACCATGTCAAGGTGGAAAATCAAGTGTATGGAGGACATAGCCAGGCTCTGCAAAAGATTTGGATAACACTTCAGTGTGGACACGAGTTTCACCAAAAACAAGCTGATCCGGAGAGTTCAAAGGCAATAAGGATTGTATGGCAGAGAAATCATTGGATTAAATAGTCATTGTATTAGAAGATATAGAGGAAGGCGGAACATTAGTTTAGCAATCTGCATGTCACGTACAAGGCCACAATGAGGCACATCAAGAGTCAAAATGATCCTCTGGCCATAGCAGAGGCACCTTGATGTCCTCAGGGAAGCAACCAGAAGTAGATGCATGGGCCACCATCCATGCATGTCCATGGCAAAACAGCTACCCTTGCATTTTACACCCACTGATAGATCAGCCTCTCATTGCATTTCCATTGAGTTTGGGATCCTGTCCTATCAGACGGCCATGACCTGCAGTCCGTTTTTAACCTGTACCCTTCAGAGTGGTCACGCTGAGGTTATTGAAACATAAGGCTCAATGTACATGAATACAGCGATAACGAAAGCTCCTCAAATGGAACAACCGGCCTCTTGCATTGAAACAAGACAATGTAGGAAGTTTGTCTCTTCACAGTACAAAAAAGGCTGGGAGGGGTTTACTAGTCCACTTCAAGACGACAAATAGTAGCTCTACCCACCTGGGTTTTAGATCAGAGTTGTCTTTCCTTTCTGAGGCAGATTGCTGACCGAGGCTTATGAGTACCACCTACCCGGGTTTGAAATCGGAGTTGTCCCTCTTGGGCAAAGAGCCAACCAAGATTACGGAGCTCTACCTTTGTGGAGCACATGAATTTAAGGCACCAGGAACTTACTGACACCCTCTGCCTTTAACAAGAAACAGGGTCGGCATGAGAAGCCAGGCAGTAGGATTTGGTTAAGAGATGCTCTTTGAGATGCTGTGCGATGGAGATACTCAGTCAACCAATTGAATCAAAGCACATTCCAAAACTCATTTTTATCCGAGAGAGTTCCTGCCTCACAATCAAAAGTGAGGTCAAGAGATTAAGGAGAGGTGTATGCCATGTCTCTCTGGAAGATAAAGGGAGGGGTTGGGGAGGACTGCAAATACAGTTGCAGTATTTTTAAAATATCTAACACTTACCTCATTCTTTGAAGATGTCAACATTTTCTCACACCGCTACTGATGCTTTGCCTTCCTTGCTTATTTTGCTGTTCTCCAGGTCGTGGTGTTCCCATGAGCATATCAAGCAGTCTCAAAGAAACAATGAATCCCCATGACATTGTTCAGGATGCCATTCATAACTTCTCACCGGCATACCAGCAGTACACGCAGCAGTCAACCTTGGAGCATGGCACTCCTTGGCGAAATGGGCACACGTTCCAAACTCGTCAGGCTTTCTCTGCCACCGTGCCCAATCACGACACTGAAAAGACCATGCTGCTTTCATCTGATGATGAATTCTAAGCCTAATTGTTGCCTTGTTAACCTTTCCACTCACCTCATTTGTCTGCCAGTACTGAAATTATGACAGTTGTGAAGACTTCAGGTTTGTTAGTTCTTCTATTTATTTCCTATCCCATGCTTTTCGTTGTCATCAAGTTTTATTGGACATGAAGTGCTTTCATGTTTACGATGTAATCAGTTTGTTTTTGAAGCGCTTGAAATCATAAACGTAAAAGCACTTTTTATTCACTTCTGATTGATACTTGATTTTGGACCTTCTGCAAGGACTTAACTATTTTGGGAATGTAAAGCCCTTGTTTAGTAAACAGACTCTGGAGTATTTGACTCGGTCTGATGACTCACAACTGATTTCTCCCCAGAAATAAATACGGTATGACATTCTCACCTTACTAAACAATGCAACTTGTACACTACCTTTGCCACATAAGTTGCAAAGTCCTTTTTTTGCTTTTTTATTCCTTTAAATTTTGAGCAAACGGAAGACAGCAAAACCATGTTTGTGTAAATCGTCATTATTTGGACCATTTTTGTCTTTTGCTTAATTGTTAAAGTTGTGCTCATTATGAAGCCTTGTGTTGGCTTCATGGTCAGGGCGGTGGGCTTGGGATCCTAGGGTCCTGAGTTAAAATCCTGCTTCCATTGAATTAATACCAGGTGGGGTTGACTCAGTCTGTCATTCTTTTGACGTCAGCAAAACGAGTACCAGCTTGCTGGGATGTCCTGGTGTGTGCCCTGGTTTAGAATAGGTACTAAAGGGTTGGCGTTTTAAAACGGGTTTAGAAGACTAATATGGGTAAAATGAAGGGTTTAGTCGAGGCGACTAAAGGGTTGGCTTCAGGAAGGGCATCTGGCCGTTAAAACATTGCCTCAACTAGAAGGGCACTCGGAAGAGCACATACCTCCGCCCGGTAATGCCTGATCCACGAGAACATATCTGGCTCAATACATTTTTGAAATATCATGCTATATATCGTTTTTGAGCCCGATCTCTCAATGGTGAAGAATCGCTTAAGAAATTCTAGTCATCGGATTCGGATCCGGAGCTTCACCAAAGTCTAATGAGTTTGTCCTTGTCACACACCGAACCTGCTCACCAAATTTCATCTGGATCCGTCCACAACGTTTTGAGATATCATGTTATATATTAGTTCAGCCCGATCCCTCAATGGTGAAGAATCACTTCAAAATTTATCAGATCCGGATCCGGATCTTCAGCAAAATTGAATCAATTCTTCCTTGTCACACATCCAACATGTCCACCAAGTTTCATCCGAATCTGTCCACAACTTTTTGAGATATTGTGCTCCATATCGTTTTTGGCCCGATCTCTCAATGGTGAAGAATCACTTTTAAAAATCTAATCGTCGGATCTGGACTGGATCTTCACCAAAATCTAATCAGTTAGTCCTTGTCACACAATGGACCTGTCCACCAAATTTCATCTGGATCCTTCCACAACTTTTTGAGATATCCTGTACACAAACAGACAGAAAGTGGTGAAAACATCACCTCCTTCACCTTCGGTGGCGAAGGTAAAAAGTGAACCATGACAGAAGATGTTCATGGGACCCGCAAGGCTAACCCCCACTCTTGCAGGGAAAAATGGTGTTGTAATGTTTGTGTGGTTGTGTGCATTTTCATCGTATACATTTAGGTCTCCGCAATGTTAAAGAAGTTTGAGCTTGTCACAATGATCAAAGTTCTGTTATTTTAACTTCACATCGAGCGTGGGGAAAAATTGTGCTTTTGGTTTTGGTATCTTCGTTATTTTTACCTCTGCCACCGAAGGTGAAGGAGGTTAAGTTTTCACTCCTGTCTATCTTTGTTTGTTACTTGCAAAATCGAAGATGTTTCAAGTATATTGGTTCGTCGATTTTGTTTTTCTGTCTGTCTTTGTTGCCTCCAGGTCACAATTCTAAACCGATCGTGATGAAACTTTACCAAGTTGTAAAGGTCGTCTCAACTGAGAAGCCCATTAATTCTGAAGTCAAAGGTCATCTTGAAGTTGAATTTCTAAAATCATCATTTTTCATCCGATTGACTTGAAATTTGAACAACATTTGCATATTATGTCACGGAATTGGGAAAGCAACTATTTTCAAGGTCAAAGGTCAACTCAAGATCAAGCTTCTAAAATCAAATTTTATTGGAAAAATTGTCAATTTTCATCTGATTAACCTGAGAATCAAACAGCAATTTCATAGTTCATTACAGAATTGGGAAAGCAACTATGTTTGAGGTCAAAAGGTCAAAGGTAAACTCATATCAAGGTCAAACTTTTAAAATCATCAATTTCAATCTGAAAAATAATAAATTTTCATCCGATTGACCTGAACTTTGATTAATATTGTGAATTTTAATCTTCATGAAATGGACAATTTGATGTATCCATGGCAACCTCTGGAGAGGGGGGGTGCACTTTGCAAGTATCGTGCTCTGCATGACATCTTTTTTGGGTCGCCAAAATAGGTGACCCTTATTGTCAGTAATTCTGTCTGTTTGTTTGGATGTTTGTTCGTTTGTCATCAGCATAATTGGTAGTTAACGTGGGCGGATTTTGACCAAACTCGGGTGGTAGGTACATCTTATGACCTAGTGCTTTGGAAATTGTGATGGTTGCTAGGGACGCTTTGGTTCCCTAGCAATAACCGAAAAACCTTCAAAATCGGTACCGTTCACGAGAAATCAATTCCGAAAGCCATTATCCCACATAGGGTTATGAAATTTGGCACTACTGATCTATCAAATATATTCTGGTTTTTGTGATATATGGAATACTTTACCCGCAGCGCCCCCCTACAATTAGGGTATGCGCGAAAATTGGCGAAAATTGAAGGCCCCCTAGCGACCAGGTGAGTGCATCGATACGAATGAAACTTTGCAGGATATCTCAAAAAGTTGTGGACGGATCGGACGAAACTTGGTGGACATGCTGGGTGTGTGACCACGATGAATTGATTCAATTTTGGTGAAGATCTGAATCCGGATTCGGATCTGATGTTTTCTTAAGTGATTCTTCACCATTGAGAGACAGGGCTAAACTAATATATTGCACAATATCTCAAAGTTGTGGACGGATTCGGATGAAGTTTGGTGAACAGGTTGGGTATGTTGCAAGGATTAATTGATTCGATTTTGGTGAAGATCCGAATCTGGATATGGATACATAATTTATTTAATTGTAAGTGATTCTTTACCATTGAGAGATCGGGCCAAAAACGATATATGTAATGATATTTCAAAAATGTATTGGGTATTCGTTCTCGTGGATCAGCATTACATGGCGGAGGTATGCGCTCTCCCAAGTGCCCTTCTAGTTCTCTGTTTGCAGTCGTCATTCTTCTGATTGTTGTTTATGTGATTATCAAAATAGTCATCACAAAATGACATTTTCTACATCACTGGAGTTATGAGCCTGCTGGCTTCTGTTACTTCGGTCCTTCATGATCCAAGATGTCTGTATTAAAACAAGAAATGGGATCTTTATTATTTTGTTGTTTGAAGTAGATGTTTTTGTTTCTTGTTGAACCTTTCATATCTTTGTTTTTGCTTTGGTTCAGCACCTTACTACTTAAGTCAATTGAGATACGATTATTCTTTCCTTTTTTGTATAATAATTTCTGTCATGAAGATCAAACACTTTTAAAATTTTGGCACTCTGAAGGTAAAGCCCTAGATAGGAATTCTCAACAAAGTTTCTAGTAAATGTTGGAACAGCAAGAACAACTTATAACAGAAATTTAGAAGAAGAAGAAATTCAAAACCAACTTCAAATGTATTTTATAGAAAAACATTAATAACGAAAACTTTATTGGTTGGTCTATGCATGACTGTCATTTTTTTCTCAGATAAATGTTTTTTGAGTTGTTGCCTAACCCATTTGCACATCTTGGCAAAGTAACACAATTGTGATGTGACTTTACAAAATTGGCATCAGCCATAACAACTATTTTAAACACATCCTTAAAAGGACCATTATAAAATTTGTCATCGTTTGCTGAAATTATCTTCAACATACCCTAATTTTGATGTTAGCTGTGTTCATACAGTCTGGCCTAATAAGATAATACAATGCACTTAAATAGTCAAAGGAATTAACCTTTTATTGCAAAAAGAATGGCTTAATTACTCGCAGTTTATAGACTCACCCATTTTATCTCTTGTTGCTGCGCTGTTTCATGTATCCTCAGATTAAGATAATGTTACTGCGAACTGAGTTTGCTGGTAGTGTATGATGTAGGAAACCTGCATTTCACATTGGTAACAATTCACAATACTGTCGTACTCGGCAATTCGCTATTCGCAGACCCCATGAATGCACGGTTTATAAAATGCGACCTGCTTCGACATTTGTGGCCCTGTGCTCTGTGTGTTCACGGTTTTTCGCAGGCGTATTTGCATTTTTTCCGTGGGATTTTTGATTTTCCCTCATGAATTGCAAAGGACCGGGAACCTATCCCCCCTTTTTCCATTGAAACAATGCCCCACTATTCACAGATTTGCTATCTGTGGTGTTTTCCAAGAATATATCCCCTGCAAATAGCACGGTTCGACAGTACCGTATATTGTTTCAAATCTAAGCAGTTTTGTTTTCTTACTGGGTTTTTGTTTTTTCTTCTTCATGATAGTCTTGTATCAAATATTGCATGACATCCTGTTGCAAACTTGAATTTAGTCATGTTTTGAAAGAGGTTAATGAGGTAGTTTTATTTTATTTGTTTTTCCCGAAACTTTTTTCAAGGAACTTTTCTCAACGGACCTTCCGGGGAACTTCCTTGAAATACTATGATAAAAACGACACTGTTAGCACAGACTGCCTACACTTTTTGTAATTGACATTACTTTGCACAAAGTATAAAACAGCTTGTGCGTATTATCATCGATGTAGTGATGCTTCACAATGATTTAGCATGTAGGCAAGAATACGGGATCAACGAAGTGAGCTTTAAGGCTGCAACTTTTTCCTTGTCATTCTCTTCCAAAATTATTTATGCGATCATCATGCAGACTTTTGGAGAGTTTATCACAGCAGTTTATTTTTGACCTTGTTCCTTGATCAAGCCTTTTTTTTTGAGTAACAGAGGAAATTTGTCCTTGTGGTGGGCTTAAATTTTGCTGGTTGTTAAAAGGTGCAAGGCCACCATTGAGATAAAGAATTTTGTCATTTTGCATTGAAGGATGCACTATTTGCTCGTGTCTTGCATGCACAACTATTTGTGCTGATCGCTTCCACACTTCCCAGCCCTTACTGCCAGATTTTCCATTTCTGTACAGGGACACATGCCTAGTCTCCTGTTGGCCATATGGAAACTATGTGCAGTCGCTGCTGCTCTTTTCGTAGTTCTAAAAGTTTGCTTACATGAACAGAGTTTTGAGGCTTTATGTGTAAATGTTCAGTCATTTTTTGAAGGTGCAGCAACTCAATTTTGGAAAGTGATTGATGTTGCATTGCTTATTTTTTTTTAGCCCTTGATTGTTTTGATGTCAAATCTATATAATTTTGTAAGAAAAAAAAAAAAGATTCATATTGTTGTACATACTGTAATGTATAAAAGGTAATAAAAAGAACATGTATCCAGGAATTGAAGATAGTATAATTTTATATTTGCATTTTTGTCCTGTATTATCTACACCTTTCCTTTTATCATCAAAATAAAATCCATTGCTGTTTTCAATAGCTCTCTTTCTTTATGAGGTTTTCATCACATCTTTGAGAATAAGGTTCATGCAAATTATCACTTGGTAGTTATTTCAACATTGCCTTGTGTGTTCGGCAATGAATAAGAATGTGAATCGTCCAGTGTGTTCACAATTTTCAGTTATTTTTTTCATGTAAAAGTGGGTCGAGGTTTGACCCCCCCAAATAGGTGTTTGTGTTCTTCTCTGAAACTGTGCATGCAATTTTGATGAAACTTGACAACAACCTTCATGACCTGTGATCTACAAAAGTTTGTTCATGAGTTCATATATATATATATATATATATATATATATATATATATATATATATATATATATATATATATATATATATATATCACACACACACACACACACACACACACACACACACACACACACACACACACACACACACACACACACACACACACACACACACACACGTATATATATATATATATATATATATATATGTATATATACACATACATATATGTGTATATTTATACCGGGCGTAGTGGCGTGCGCCTGTAATCCGGCTACTCGGAGGCTTGGGTTGGAGGATCGCTTGAGGACGGGAGCTCTGCACTGGGCCGCGCTATGAGAGGGTGTAGGGCAGCCCGGAATCATGACGAAACCCAATCCTTATCCCTGTGTCGTAAGAGGTGACCAGGCTTGCGTCAGGAAGGGCATCCGGCGTAAAACCTATGCCAAATCAGTATGCGGATCATAACGGATGATCCGCTGTGGTGACCCCTAACGGGAGCAGCCGAAAGACAAGCGCACATATATATATATATATATATATATATATATATATATATATATATATATATATATATATATATATATATATATATATATATATACATACATATACATATATATATATATATATATATATATATATATATACATATATACATATATACATACATAAATATATACATATATAATATGCATATATATTGTAAAAGCTGTGGAAATTCGCAATACACCATAAAGGGTCCGAAGATCAGTTATGATGCTAAGTTCATGTGTCGTTCATCCACACCTGTTGTTTAGGGGGAATATGTGTGATTCATCTGGGCTGCGACGCTTTGAGTTAGTCATTTTTCTTTCTCGATAGTTATTTTGGACCAGTAAGCCGCCAACAACTCAAACACCACCACCTTCACCTCTTTACCTCCACAACTCCATCCCGCAAACATCGCTTCACCGCCATTCCCAAACGACGCCCACCAACAACCAAACCACCACAGCAAACCCCCCACCACCTTCACCTTTCTCCTTCCACAACCAACAACCACACCACCTGTCAACACCGAACGTCGTGCTGTCCAGGGCCCGTTCGGTGATTCTTGCGGAACGCAGCAAGCCACGGGTGCACATGGATCCTTTCGGGAGAGGAGAAACGGATCAGGAAGGCTTCACGCCCCTTTTCTTCCATCCAATGACTGAGTATCAGGTGGCATGGCCCCGGCTCCGAACCCGCTGTGAATGCGTTCCTTTTAGGAGAGGAAAAGGGATCAGGAAGGCTTCACGCCCCTTTTCTTCCATCCAATGACTGAGTATCGGGTGGCATGGCCCCGCCTCTGAACCCGCTGTGAATGCGTTCATTTTAGGAGAGGAAAAACGGATCAGGAGAGGCTCACGCCCCTTTTTCTCCATCCAATGGGCGAGCGTCTGGCGGTGTGGCCCCGCCTCCAAGCGCGTTTTGATCCGCGAATCTGCATACAAGCTCCTCCCCCGTTCTATAAAAACGTGAGGACAACGCAGCTCGTGGGTGGAGAAAGGGGTGCAGAAAGTGGCACTAGTCGGAAGTCGTGGAGTCTGAGAGGTTGTCGTTGCGGGGATCGGATGGCGAAGGGGACGGAGCTCGGAGGTGAGGTCGAGGGAGGAGTCGCGGCGTGAAGCAGGGACGCGGAAGGAGGCTCAGGGGCGAGAGTTCGCCGGAGTCGGTGCGGTCTCGGGACGGAGTGCCGCCATTCCCCTCTCCCGACCCCGAGCATCAACAATTCCCCCCCCATCCGCACTGAGATAGCGCCGGTAACCCCGTCCGTTCCCCAACCCAACCGTGGTGTTGACCGACCAACACGTGCCTGCGCAACGCACGCCTGGAGGAGCTTGCCGACCATACCAGGGGCACAGAGTCAGGCGCGTTACGTGGACATTGCGGCAAGCCCGCCATCGCACCACGAGGATGCGGGTAAGACCCCTTCGGTGTCGTGGACCTGGCCGATCACCCAGGTCCCACGTTCATTTGGTCCACGGACCTGTCTGCCTCCTTGCTTGTGAGGGTGGCTTGTGTTTTCTTTGCTTTTGGTGTAAATGTGTGTGTGTGTGGCGCCAGTCTATTAAGTAAACCCGTATAAGTGCTGGTACATTGCTCTATCCGGTTTTAACTCTGCGTATTTTTTTTTTTTTTGTATACCTTGGTCGAGGCTCGTATGAGAGCTAACACACAACTCACAGCAAGGAGGCATGAGACAAGAGGGGCGGGAGTGGAAGGGACAAAACAGTGGGGAACAGACACATTAGGTGAACTGTGGAAGGGAGAGGGATGGGGATGGGACGCGGAACATGGCGAAGAGAAGATGGACATTTCAGGGACTTTCAGGAAGGAAAGCAGGAGAAATGAAGGAAGTGGGCTTGGGTGGATTATCGGGGGTAGAAAAGATCGAGGATTTGGATGGGGGAAGATAAGAGGTGGTGGTGAACAGCTGTTTTGAAAGCCTGGAGGGAAGAATGGGAAAGAATAGAGTGAGGAAGTTTATTCCAAAGGCGGGAAAAAAGAGGAATGAAAGAGTGAAGATGAGCAGTGATTCGTGATTTTGGTAGTTTTACCAGAAGGGGGTTGTTGGCAGACCTTGAGCGCCCTGTGGAAAT
Organism: Eptatretus burgeri; assembly: GCF_056783735.1. Lineage (NCBI taxonomy): Eukaryota > Metazoa > Chordata > Myxini > Myxiniformes > Myxinidae > Eptatretus > Eptatretus burgeri. Next base: position 70,388,224 of record NC_140961.1, on the reverse strand, counting down.
GTGGTGGGGACAAATCGCAGAGAGAGCAGGGGGGGCAAGGCTGGAGAGGAGTCGGTAGAAGACAGAAAGACCACCGACCAACCTGCGGTGATTGAGTGAGAGGCCCAAAGACTCAGCTTCATTGCGGGAGATGCCGATGATCTTAAATGCCCTGGTTTCGACAGCGTGAAGCCGAGAAAGGTGGGAGGCAGGAGCACCAGCCCAGAGGGGAGAGCAGTACTCCATCAGGCTACGGACAAAAGCTTTGTAAGTGGTCAGGATTCCCAGTCGGCGACTGGCTTTTGAGGCGAGGTTGGAAATGTGACTTTCCCAGGAAAGGTCATGGCAGATAGTGAGACCTAGAAGCTTGAAAGAAAAGACTTCTTCCAGAGGATTGTTGAGAAAGTGGATGGGGGGGTTTTGTAAACGGTCCTTTCGAAGAGACATAGTGAGAGTGTGAGATTTGTCTGGATTGAAAGACATGTTCCACGTGTTGGACCAGTTTGTGATTTTATCCAGATCTGCAGTGAGTGAAGAAGCTGCTGCTTGCCGGTCTGAGGGATGACAGATGGTACGGCAGAGGGTGGAGTCGTCGGCAAAGAGAAATAGAGGATTTTCCAGAGAGTCCGAGAGATCATTGATGAAAACCAGAAAAAGAACAGGGCCCAGAACGCTACCTTGAGGAACTCCAGCCTGCACAGGAAGAGGGGATGAAATAACTCCATTTAGGGCCACACGTTGACTGCGACAGGAGAGGAAGTCTGCAAGCCATGAGTGGAGATGGCCTTGAATACCATGGGAAGAGAGTTTGGTGAGTAGGGCAGGGTGCCAGACTGTGTCAAAAGCACGTGATATGTCCAGGGATACGGCTCGGATTTCCTGTCTGGCATTGAGGACCTCCATCCATTGATGGGAGAGCAGAAGCAGCATATCCAGGGTAGAGTGACCTGGTCTGAAACCAAATTGATGATTGGAAATCAAGCCATTGGAGAAGAGGAAGGATTTCATATCTGAGGCGATGATGGATTCCATCACCTTGCTGATGATTGGGAGAAGGTATTGTTCTTGCTTTGACTGTATACGTGCATTTTTGTATGGCTGTAAATACGTGTGTGTGTGTGTGTGTGTGTGTGTGTGTGTGTGTGTGTGTGTGTGTGTGTGTGTGTGTGTGTGTGTGTGTGTGTGTGTGTGTGTGTGTGTGTGTGTGTGTGTGTGTGTGTGTGTGTCTGTGTGTGTGTGTTTGTGTGTGTGTGTGTGAATTTAAACTGCTTGTCAAACTGTTTCCCGTTTCGTTGCGTCCTTTCCTTTATTTGAAAGTTCCATCTTGCATCACGTAAAGGATTGGTAGTGGGTGTAGACACCCAATAAATAATCTGAACCGTCGAGGTCGACGATAACTCCGCTCGGTTATCCCTGCAGCATGGAACGAGCCGCTTAAGCGGTTCGTGTCCGGAGTCGACCTGCGGCTTGGTACAACTCCTCGGTACGCTACCCGTGCGGGTACTTAGGTATATCGACATTCGGCGATTCACCCTATTTCGCGCGGGTAGAATGCGGACTGGGTTGTGGTGAGGTTAAACTCCCACCAGTGACTGGCTCCTGGCGGTTGTCCCAGGAGGGTCACGACTGAATTGTCCGTTCCGGTGGGCGACGCGTCGCGATTCGAGTTACGTGGCCGATCGCACGGGAGGCGGGCGAAATTCGTAACTATATATATATATATATATATATATATATATATATATATATATATATATATATATATACATATATATGTATAAATACATATATACACATATATAGGGATACATACATAAATATATATATATATATATATATACACATATATATATATATATATATACATATATATATGCATATATATATATATATATATATATATATATATATATATATATATATATATATATATATATTGTTGCGGTTGAGGAAATTTGCAAACCACCATTCAGGTCCCGTAGGTGAGATATCTCTGAAAGTACATGTGTAGTTAGCCCCAAACCCGTTGTTTGGAGGGAATAAATGTGATTCATTCGGGCTGCGACGCTTTGAGATAGCCGTTTTTTCTGTTCTATATATTTTGAACCAACCGCCATCACACAACAACCACCAACCGCAACGCCGCTTCACAACAACAATGCCAACAGCCACGACCTTTACCCTCACTACTCGCTCCCGCAAACATCGCATCACCGCCATTCCAAACAGCACCTTGGCCATAAACCACCACCATAAACCCTCCACCACCTTCACCTCTCTCCTTCTGCGGCCATTCCCACACCACCTGTGAGCACCGAGCGTCGGGCTGTCCTGGGCTCGTACAAGATACGCGCCGAGCCGCGAGTGCAAAATGCGGCCTTTCCGAGGAGAATTCGGATCAGGAATGCTGCACGCCCACTTCTGATCCGTCCAATCAGCAAGCGCGGGGTGGTTTGGCTCCGCCTCCAGGCGCGTCTGTGTGGAATCGAGATATGCAAATTCCAGGATCAGGGGAGATTCACGCCCCTTTTTCTCCGTCCAATGGGCGAGCGTGGCTCCGCCCCCGATCTCGTTCTGATCCGGAAATTTGCATATGGGTTCTCCTGCCGGCCTATAAAGCGCCGAGCGCAAGGCTAATCTGGGCAGAGTCAGTTTTGGAAGAGCGGAGAGTGGCAGAAGAGGTCGAGTCGGTTTTGGAAGAGCGGAGAGTGGCAGAGTCAGTTTTGGAAGAGCGGAGAGTGGCAGAAAAGGAGAGTCAGTTTGGAGCGCGGAGTGGAGTCGGGAGGCGAGGGAGGCCCGGTGGTTTTCGGCAGTCGGCTGAGGAGAATTGGGGGAAGAGTCCGAGGAGCTCGGGTCCGAGGCAAGGAAGACGGCGGTCGGCGACGAGGTCGCGGTGGAATCGCTCGTCACGGCACCCAAGCAAGCCAGCTATACTCTTTCCCCAGAGCATCAACAATTCCCCCCCCCTTTTTTCCCCCGCGCTGAGATAGTGCGAAAAGGGGACACCGTTCCCACCCCACTCCAAGCAGTGCCAACGAAGCCCGCGAAGGAGCAGGAAGTCGGGGCACCGCCGCGCTGCCACATTGGCGGCTCATCACAAAGACGCGGGTAGAACCCACCCGGTCTCGCGGACCTGACCGCTCTTTCAGGTCCCGCGCAAATATTGGCCCACAGGCCCCGTCTGCCCCCTTGTCTTTGAGGGTGGCCTTTTCTTTTGTTTCTGTGTAAACGTGTGTGTGTGGCGCCAGTCTGGTGAAGTCAAACTGTTGTGTTGCCGTGTGTCGGTCTTAGTCGGTAGTATCTCTGCGTCATTGTTTCTTTTGTAGCATTTGATATATGTGTATTCTGATTGGCTGAAAATGTGTGCTCTCCGTGTACCGCGGAATAAATGTGCATCATGTTGAACTGTTTTCCCGTTTCGCTTCGTCTTTTCTTTAATTGAATCTCCATCTTGCTTCACGTAAAGGGTTGGTCGTGGGCTTAATACACCCGATAATTAATCGGAACCGTCGAGGCCGACGATAACACCGCTCGGTTATCCCGATAGTCCGGAACGGATCGCTTAAGCGGCCCATGTCCGGAGTCGACCTGCGGCGAGGTGCGATCGCCTGGTTTACCCTCCACGTGGGTACTTAGGTAGGTCGAGTTTGGCGAACAACCCTATCCCACGCGGGTGGCTGATTGGCACGATCGTGGTGAGGCCGAAAGGCCCACCCGTGACTTGCTCCCGGCGTTACTCCGAGAGGGTCACTACAGAATTGTCCGTCCGGTGGGCGACGTGCCGCGATTCGAGTCACGTGGCCGTTCGCACGCCGGCGGGCGCGAATTCGCAACACTGGTGTCAGGTCGTGGGACACAAACCCATCCCCCTCCTCGCGACACTGGTGTAAGAGAGCAGGGAAACAAACTCTCCCGTCTCCAGCTAAATTCACGGGGAATCGGTCCAGTGGTGAGAGGAGCGACCCCCGATTCCCTCCAAATTACGAGCGATTTAAATTAACCCCTTACGAGAAATAAGATGGAGTCTCAAGGCGAGCGGGAGCCGGGGGTATTAGATATGTGTTTGAATATAGAATCCATGGCCCGGGACGGTGCTTGTTGTAATTTTAATCAACGGCGGAGCTCAACCCCATATACTGAGCACAGACTTTGCCGACAAACGGAGTCGCAAGATGGCGGCGCGGCCGCACTTCAGCGCGGCACGAGGCGTAAGCGGGCCGCTAAAAATGGCGCAACAAACGGCACGACATGAGGCGAGTGCTTTCAGCCACCGCTTCAAACCACGTGGGCGAGAATCAGGAAGATGAGGCAACTTATGGGGATGTTAACGCAAATAAATGAGGGTTATCAACGGATGAAAGAACAATTAGGGCAAACCCTAATGAAGGAGACACAAATAAAAATGCAGACGAGGGAAGTAACAAAGACAAAGAAGGAAATGAAAGTATTGCCAGAGACACGGAAGATAGAGAGTGAATTGGACGGGGTTGGAGACGCGCACGCGCGCGCACACACACACACACACACACACACACACACACACACACACACACACACACACACACACACACACACACACACACACACACACACACACACACACACACGTGGTGGAGGACCATGAGGGGGAGCTGGCAGACTGGTTAGAGACCCGGTGCGAGCAGCTGGATGGCCTCCTCCAGGAACGAGGGGAGGGAGTATGCCCCCTTGAGGCGAGTCACGACCAGGTGGGTTGGGTCGTGTCGAGCGAGTTCGAGGGGAGGAGTGCTGCGAACGGGTGCACGCCGAGCTTGGGAGGGGGGTATAGAGGCCCCGGAACCCCTTGTGGGGACACAAATCCCAAGTGTGGCTGTCCCTGTGTTTGTGGTGCAATGTGTGAGTGCGCCCCTGTGTGTGGAAGCGACCCCGTGTGTGAGTGGTGTGGTGGCAAGTGTGCCGAAGGGCGTGCTTCCCAGCACGCCTTGTGTAGATGAGGCACCGCGGATGAGTGCCCCCGCGTATGTGAGTAAGGCACGGTGCGTGAGTGAGCGGCCGAGTGTGAGGGCGACAGCGTGTGTAAGGTCGCTGTGTGTGAGGGAGATGTCTGTCGGCATGCGGGAGCACGCAGCCTCGTCTCCCGGTGTGAATGTGAGTTTGATGGAGTGGTGTGTGAGCGTCCTGGCACGCAGGTGTGCGTGGTTGGAATGGAGACGACGACTGCGACAGAGGGACAAAAGCCGAGTAGCGGCTGTAGATGTTTTGAGCACCGCGCCGGGTTCACCCAGCAGCGAGCACGAGGTCCATGCTGTGCAACGCACGAGGCCGCCACGTGCTCGCTTGCGGGAGTGAAACCCCAGTCCGGAAACGCCAGCGGTGGATTTGCCGATCCCGCGGACAGACAAAGTTTAGGCAGGATAACGGATTTGGACCGGACGGTTTTCCACGCGGGCGTGTGTGTTAAGCTCCAACGGGCAGAGCACATGTGTTCGTGTGGGGAGCCCCTCGGAGTGCGAGGTTTGCTTTTTGTGGTGCGCACGGTGACGTCATGGCTGCACGTGGGGTTGGAATCCGGCAGGAGGGGTTGAATCCCTGCCGGATGGTACCGTCCAAGGAGGGACGAGGTACACGTGCAGCTGCATGACGTCACGGGCAGGTGCAAAGTGCGCGAGCTGTGAGTTGCCGCGCTGGTGCTGCGAAAAAAATTAATGAACAAAAGCAAGCCTCGCTTTCGGGTGAACAGGATTCTTGGGCAGGGGTGGAAGACCCCTGCCTGGGCACAGGATGAAACTAGTTAGGGGGAAGGGTTAGCTTAGTTAGACCGGCTCCATGGGGGCAGGGGTAAGTCCTCATGGGGCCCGTGGAATGGATTAGTTAGTGATTGTTGTCAGATTTAGGAAGGGAAATGGGAAATGACATTTTTTGGAGGACATGGACAGACTTGTGAGTGTGTAGTGGGGACGTAGCTTAGCTACGTAGTGTTAAAAGGAACGTGCTGTAGTTTAACGGACGACGTGGGAGCACGAGTTAGTTAGGGGAGGTAGTTAGAAGGATGGCAGAGTTCAGCGGTGTGTGTGTTGAAGAGTTGGTGAGTTGTGTTGTGACATGATGAGTGAGTGAGGCCAGCGGGTCTGTGTGTGTGGAGCGAATGTGGAATGCATGGTGCGATGAGTGATTGGGGGGAGGAGTGACTCCCGCCCAAGGGACCCCGGGGTCAGTGTAGAGTGAGTTAGCTGGGTTAGTTAAATTGAAAAATGGAGGTCGTTTTGTTGTTGGTGGGGAAGTAGGCTCGATACCCATTTGGAGGGGTGCAGGAGCCCTGTTGACGGGCTGGGAGCGTGGCTGCGAAAGGTGAGTATCGCTGAGTGGGCACCCCGGGCACCAGGCTAGTCGGCCGTAGTAGGCCATGGGCCAATGGGGGGCTGGGATAGTGTAGTGGGCACGGGTGCGCCCGCATGGTGCGGGGCCCGGGGCGCCATTAGCCGCGTGGGCAGTGTTGTGGGCACGGGTGACCCTTGGAAAGGGGCCTGGGAAGCCAGCCTGCCACGTGTGCGTTTCAGGGGAGGTACATGGGGGGCACTCCCCGGCGTTTAGGGAGCTGGTAGGCTCGGAGGCAGTGTAGTGCCCGGGGGTGCCATTGTAGTGGAATCGGCAGAGGGTCGTGCCTGCCAAGGGGAGCCACGCATCCCAGCCATGAGACCGTGTGAGGGCATGGAAAGAAAATTGGGGGGCGAGGCTCGAAATTGTAAGGACACCAACACAGGCGACGGGAATCTGGGTTGTTAGAACCAATAGTTTAAGCGAAAGGCGCTTGTTGAAAGCCCCGGGGTAGTTTAAAGGTTAATGGTTAGGGTAGATTAGGAGATGTAACCCTCCGCACCATCCATCCCTTCGCTCTCGTGGGCTGCTGGACCCACATTGGATTAGATCACTGAAGTCTGGGGAGGCCATCCTGAGGCTTAGATTGGGCCTCAACACAAGACGCTAGCTCTCCCTTATTCCCCTCCGGGAAGGGAACGTAGGGGTTGGGAGTAGGCTAGGTGACGAGATAGGTTAGCCGAACAAGGACGATAAAGGGGGTTAGGGGACGAATTATAGTGTGGAAGAAGGAATCACAAGAAAAAAAAATTAAGTTGGGGCTAAATTGGGGTTTTACAAATTAAGGGAGTGGGTATGGACAGTGACAGGCAAAGGCGATATATATATATATATATATATATATATATATATATATATATATATATATATATATATATATATATATATTTGAACATATACATTCACATAAATATACACATATATGCCTGGTGTTGGCTTAATGGTTCGGGTGGTGGGCTTGGGATCCGAGGGTCCTGAGTTCAAATCCCACTCAGCTGTTAAATTAATACCACGTGCGGTTAACTCGACCTGTCATCCTTCCGAGGTTAGCAAAATGAGTGCCAGCGTGCTGGTATACTGTGTCGGAGTGGCGACCCGTCCAGGATTGTGCCCAATAGCCCAATCGCTCTGCACAGAGTATGGTACCAATGGATGGATACACATATTCATATATATATATATATATATATATACATATATATATATATATATATATATATATATATATATATATATATATACATACATACATATACATATACATATTCATATATATATTGTTGCGAATTCGCGCCTGCCGGCGTGCGATCAGCCACGTTACTCGAATCGCGGCACGTCGCCCACCGGACGGACAATTCTGTCGTGACCCTCTCGGACTAACGCCGGGAGCTAGTCACGGTTGGGCCTTTCGGCCTCACCACGACCGTGCCAATCGGCCACCCGCGTGGAATAGGGTTGTTCGCCAAACTTGACCTACCTAAGTACCCACGCGGATGGTAAACTGGGCGATCGCACCTCGCCGCAGGTCGACTCCGGACACGGGCCGCTTAAGCGGTCCGTTCCGTACTATCGGGATAACCGAGCGGTGTTATCGTCGGCCTCGATGGTTCCGATTATATACTTATCGGGCGTAGCCCACTACTAACCCTTTGCGTGAAGCAAGATGGAGATTCAACAAAGGGAAGGACGCAGCGAAACGGGGAACAAGTTCTCACAAGCACTTTATTCACACAGACAGAGAGCACACATATACAGCCAAACAGAATCAGAAATTCACATATATCAATTTAAAACAACAACAACAACAACAACAACAACAACAACAACAACAATAATGCAGAGCTACGACTGAATACGCGAACACACGGCAACACTTAAAACAATACTACTTGACGGATGGCGCCACCCACAGACATTTACACAAAAAGCAAAGGAAAAAGGAAAAAGAAGTCACGACTTCCCTTTTCGTGGCCGGTGAGCCCCTCTCCCATGACAGTCAGCGTGGTCGCACCTGCCCCGACCTCTCTCGCGGCCGGTGACCCCTCTCCGGCACTCCTAGTCCGGACGCGCAGGTCCACCTCACAACCGGCGCTGCCGCGTCTCCCGTCCGTGCCTTCGTGACACGCCGCTCGCCAAGCCGCGGGTGCAGGACTCTTCCCCCGACAAGACAAGCAGACAGGAAGCCTCGAAGAACCAACTCAACCCGAACCAACTCGACCAACTCTCGACCAACAACTCCCGACCAACCACTCTCGACCAACAACTCCTCAAGGTCCGTCCTGTCCGCCTTTTGTAGCGCGGGGCTCCGCGCTAGTTGCGACCAGGGTTGCGTCAGGATGGCATCCGGCGTAAAACATGTGCCAAATCACTATGCGCATCATACGGATGATCCGCAGTGGCGACCCCTAACGGGAGCAGCCGAAAGAGAAAGATATATATATATATATATATATATATATATATATATATATATATATATATATATATATATATATATATATATATATATATATATATATTGTTACGGCTGTGGAAATTCGCAGAACACCATATAGGTCCTTAGTTCAGTTATGCCGATAAGTCCGTGTTCAGTTAGGTTTCCCCACCGTTGTCTAATGGGATTTATTCGTGTCGCCCGGGCTGTGATCTTCGAGTTAGCCGTTTTTCTTTTATTATCGTTATTTTGGACCAACCACCATGACTACCACCACAAAGCGCCACCAACCACAACAACTACGATCACCACAAACACCTTCTTGTCAACCGCCAACATCCCTACAGACAACGAACAGCCGCCTTCACAACAACCACCTTAACCACCACCGCCCAACAACACCACCCTCACTACCACCACAAACGCCAGCCACACCACCCTCCCGACCACTACGAACGCCAGCCATGCCACCATAAAGACCACCACAAAACGCCAGCCACGCCAACATAACGCCAACCACACCACCACCGCATTTCAACCTCAGAACGGTTGCGAGAAGCCTGGCATTCATCGGGGGAGAACGGACGACGGCCTCACCCCTCCCCCCAACGACAGGCATGTGCGGAAAAGAGGAAAGCTGTGAAGAGATGATCGCCTACAGAAGTACTCAACGAAAAACCCCGATTCAGTGAGAAAAACGCCCTGCTTCTGGAAGCTTCGCGTGCATGCTGGAAGGGAGGGGGCGAGGGGGAGGGGCGAGGGCCATGGAGATAAAAGCGAGCGCTGAACGTAGCGAAGTGTGTGTCGTCGAGGAGAACCGTGTGTGTGTGTGTTGTTGTCGAGGAGAAGCAAGTGGAGAGGTGAGTGGAAGTCAGTCGGTGAGGAGCTGGAGAGGGTCCAAGAGGGACGCCCAAGCAAGTCACCACGAGGCTGGAGGTAACCTGCGGCGGCCTCTTGGAGTTCCTTCTGTAAACCAAGCTCCTGGGACATAAAGACCCGAAGGGGTCCAGTCTGACCGCCTTGTCTTTAAAGGGGTCTTTTTCTTGCTTTTATTTGTGTGAATGTTGTGGCGCCATGTCTGCAAGTAGAACTGTAAAAGTGACTATACATGATTAGTTATCGACGGTATTAGCTCTTTCCTTTGCATTGTGTTTGGCTGTATAACTGCATGCGTGTTTCACCAATTTATTGCTTAATTGTAAACGTGTGGAAAATAATAAATGTGCTTGTTTGAATGTGAACCTGTTCTTCGTGTCATTTTCCCCATTGAAACGCCATATTGCATTTCGGAATGGCAGCAGGCTTTTTGATAGCCGATAAAAGAATCGGGTCCAGCGAGGTCTCGCGATAATACCCCGCTCGGTTATCCCAGAACGGAATGAACCGCTTAAGCGGTTCGTGTCCAAGCAGACCTCGCTGAGGTACGGTCTCTCGGTAGGCTGCCCACGCAAATAATTCGGTATATCAACAATTCGGAGATTGACCCTGTCGCGCGG
>NC_140961.1:70355461-70372961 GCF_056783735.1 Eptatretus burgeri | reverse complement strand
CCTCGCCGCCTCTCCACAGCTCCGTCCCCTTTGCGCCGACTCCAACGCACACGACGACGACGACGACGACGACGACCAACTCCTTCTTGCTTCTTCTTCCCAACTCCACCGGCTGCGAAGTCTTAACTCTCTTTATTAACTTGACTGACGAACGCGGTCGCTTATATAAGCCCCGTGGCTTCGCTCTCTCATCTTTGACCCCCTGCCTTCGACCTTTCACCTCGCTCCCCATTGGCCCGAGAAAAAGTGGGCGTGAATGCTTTTTGATCCATAAATTTGCATATAGCGACCGCCCTCCAACGCCCTGGAGGCGGGGCCAAATCGCCCCTCGCTCACCGATTGGACGGAACAAAAGTGGGCGTGTGTCGTTTTTGATCCGTTTTTGAAGTGGAAAATCCATGGTTTTGTACACGCTGTTCGGCGCGCGCCCTGCACGAGTCCAACACCGGTACCCACAAGCGGCGCAAGAACGGTGGCGATGCGACGGTTGCGAGGTGTGACGTGAAGCGGCGCCGCGGTGGGTGGTTGATGTTGTGGTTGGTGGTGGTAACAATGGCGGTTGGTCCAAAATAAAGATAGTAAAAGAAAAACGGCTATCCTGAAGAGTCGCAGCACGCGTAAATGACATGTATTCCCACTAGACAACGGGTTTGGGCCTAACTATACATATACTTACCGAGATATCTCACCTAAGGGACCTGAATGGTGGTTTGCGAATTTGGTAACCACAACACTACCCCCTCCCCTTTTTACAGACTCGTCCCGAGTCGTCAAATTTTCGTGTGCCATCATGTGTAGTTTTCCCCTAGTACATTTTACCTACGGATCCCTGAGTGCGACATTCATGGTATTCGTGTCCCCAAAATAAATAACCTGAGGGCTGCGTAACTACCTAAACAAACTCACTCACACGGACGACTTAAATAAAATTGCCGGCGCTAAGACAAACATGCCGGGGGCGCACTCATATGTACAGTACATCTTAACCTTAACTTACAAATTTTACACTAAACCATGGCCCAGGATCACTGAACTCTGCAAAAGAAAACAGTTAGCAGGGAGCCAGGCGGCTCGCATGCAGTCTCTGGCTCAAAACAATGCAGGTGACAGGGAACGTGGCTGGCTGCTCACACGCAGTCCAAGGCCTTCCTTTTTGAACTGAACGCAGTGAACCACAACGGTGCATGGGCTGCACAAATGCAGTCTCCGTGCCAGCTCAAGTGGCACACGCAATGAGCGCAACGAATGGATGGATGAATGGTTGGACGCAAACACGGTGCACGGGCCGCCACTGCAGGCCCGTGTTGTAGCTGCCAACAGGGCAGTTCTCGCAGCTTGCAAACTGTTGCCTTGATCCTGGCGCACATGGAAATGAACAGGGGGGGGGGGGGCAAAGCAAAATTGAACGGGGCTGGTGAACGTGGGCAGTGGGCATGGCATGGCAAAGGTAGCAGGCAAACACAGCCCGCAGAAGAAGGCCGCTGCAGGCAAACACAGCAGGCAGATGAACTGGCCGGCACAGGCCTTGACGCAAAACACGGCCAGCCGATGGCACAGGCCTTGCAGCAAAACAACAGCTGCCGATGAAGTTGGCCGGCCTCCGCCTTGAAGCAAAACACGGCCAGCCGATGAAGTTGGCCAGCTCTTGCCGTTCAGTGGAGGTTGGTGGAGGGAGTGCGGTGGTGCTGGCCACTTGGAGGGCGGGCTCGGACCTACCTACCTGTCTCCCTCCCAACCTATCGCCTTTGCCTGTCACTGTACATACCCACTCCCTTAATTTGTCAAACCCCAATTTTGCCCCAACTTATTTTTTTTGTTGTTTTTATTTTTACTCCCCCACTATAAATCGTCCCCTAACCCCCTTTATCGTCCTTGTTCGGCTAACCTATCCTGTCACCTAGCCTACTCCCAACCCCTACGTTCCCTTCCCGGAGGGGAACAAGGGAGAGCTAACGTCCTGTGTCGAGGCCCAACGAAGCCTCAGAATGGCCTCCCCAGAGTTCGGCGATCTATAACCAAAGTGGGTCCAGCGGCCCACAACGACAGCGAGGGGATGGATGGTGCGGAGGGGTACATCTCCTAATCTACCCTAACCATTTAACTGTTAAACTACCCCGGGGCTTTCAACAAGCGCCTCTCGCTTAAACTATTGGTTCTAACAACCCAGATTCCCGTCGCCTGTGTTGGTGTCCTCACAATTTCGGGCCTCGCCCCCAATTTTCTCTCCGTGCCCTCACACGGTCTCCTGGCTGGGACACGTGGCTCCCTTTGGCAGGCACGACCCTCTGCCGAATCTCCCGCTATGGCACCCCCGGGCACTACACTGCCTCCGAGCCTACCAGCTCCCTAACACCGGGGAGTGCCCCCCATGGCACCTCCCCTGAAACGCACACGTGGCAGGCTGGCTTCCCGGGCCCCTTTCCGAGGGTCACCCTTGCCCACAACACTGCCCACGCGGCTAATGGCGCCCCGGGCCCCCGCACCAAGCAGGCGCACCCGTGCCCACTACTCTATCCCGGCCCCCCATGGGCCCTTGGCCTACCACGGCCGACTAGCCTGGTGCCCGGGGTACCCACTCAGCGATACTCACCTTTCGCAGCCACGCCCCCAACCCGTCAACAGGGCTCCTGCACCCCTCCAAACGGGTTTCGATCCTACACTCCCACCAACAACAAAACGACCTCCATTTTTCAATTTGACTAACCCAGCTAACTCACTTTACTCTGACCCCGGGGTCCCTTGGGCGGGAGTCACTCCTCCCCCCAATCACTCATCACACCATGCATTCCCCATTCGCTCCACTCACACAGACCCGCTGGCCTCACTCACTCAACATGTACACGTACTCACCTCACAACCCACAACTCTTCAACACACACACCGCTGAACTCTGCCATCCTTCTATCTGCATCCCCGAACTAACTCGTGCTCCCACGTCGTCCCTTAAACTATAGCACGTTCCATTTAACCGACGTAGCTAAACTACGTCCCCACTACACATTCACAAGTCTGTCCATGTCCTCAAATAAATCATTTTATTTCCCATTTTCCCATCCTAAATCTGGCTACAATCCCTCTACCTAATCCATTCCACAGACTCCATGAGGACTTACCCCTGCCCCATGAAGTCGGTCTAACTAAGCTAACCCTTCCCTCTAACTAGTTTCCATCCTGTGCCCAGGTCAAGGGGGTCTTCCACCCCTTGCCCAGGAATCCTGTGCACCCGAAAGTGAGGCTTGCTTTTTATTTTTATTTTTATTTTTTTTCATGCGCAGCACCAGCGTGGCAACTCGCGCTCTTTGCACCTGCCCGTGACGTCATGCAGCTGCACGTGTTCCTCGTCCCTCCTTGGACGGTACCATCCGGCAGGGATACCCCTCCTGCCGGATTCCAACCCCACGTGCAGCCATGACGTCACCGTGCGCATAAAAAAAACACAAGCCCCACGCCTCGAGGGGTTACCCACGCGAACACATGTGCCTTGCCCGTTGGAGCTTAACACACACGATCGCGTGGAGAACCCGTCCGGTCCAAATCCGTAATCCTGCCTAAACTTTGTCCGTCCGCGGGATCGGCAAATCCACCGCGTGCGTTTCCGGACCGGGACTTCACTCTCGCAAGCGAGCACGTGGTGGTCTCGTGCGTTGCACAGCACGGAACTCGTGCTCACTGCTGGGTGAACCCGGCACGGTCCCCGAAACAGCTACAGCCGCTACACGGCTTTCTTTCCTCACATGTCGCCGTCGTCGCCATTCAACCCACGCACACCTGCGTGTTACGACGCACACACTCCATTCCATTACATTCACACCGGGAGACGCGGCTGCGTGCTCCCGCATGCCAACCGACATCTCCCTCACATACCGCTCTCTCACACACACGGTCTCCCTTGCATAACCCATACCACTCACACGTGGTGCTCCATTCACACACCGTCCCTCACTCACACACGCGGGGGCACTCACCCGCGGTGCCTCACTCACACACACGGCGACACTCACACACGCGGGGGAACTCAACCGCGGTGCCTCATCCACACTGGCCGTTTCATCCACACACACGCCCTCTTCCACACACGGTGCCTCATCCACACACGGCGTGCTGGGAAGCACGTACTCTGGCACAATCGCCACCACACCACTCACACACGGGGTCGTTTCCACACACGGGGACGCACTCACACCTTGCACCACACACACAGGGACAACCACACTGGGGATTTGTGTCCCCACAAGGGTCTCCGGGGCCTCTATACCCCCCAAGCTCTCCGTGCACCCGTCCACAGCACTCCTCCCCTCGACCTCGCAAAGCACGACCGAACTCACCTGGTCGTGACTCGCCTCAAGGGGGCATACTCCCTCCCCTCGTTCCTGGAGGAGGCCATCCAGGTGCTCGCACTGGGTCTCCACCCAGTCCGCTAGCTCACCCCCATTATCCTCCACTACCTCCGTGTGTGTGTGCGCGTCACTTACCCCGTCTTCATCGTGCAGTCTCTCCTCTATTTTTTCTGTCTCCCGTGTCCCTGCCAACTCGGTCACCTCTTCACCCTTTACCTCCCTTGTCTCAACTATTATTATTTCCTTTGTCGTCACCTCGTGTCTCGTCTCACACGTTTTCGTCTCCCCATTTAATTTTTCCCTTTCGGTCACCGTCGCACCCCCTCCCAGCTCGTTTGCTCCCACACGTGGAGTCGCCATTTTGATCTCCCTGGTCACGGCCTTCATGCCCGCCTGCAGGCATCGGCCCATGTTCTGCGTCTCACCCCGTAGCTCTTTCATTTCCTCCTTCATGTTTGCTTCCATTCCGTTTATTTGCTGTGTATTCGCATCCATCCTCGTTTTTACTTCATTTGTATTTGTATCCATCTTTTCGTTCATGCCTTTCATTTCGTTTTTCATATCCGCATTCATCTTTTGTGCATTCGCATCCATCTTCGCTGTCATTTCCGCATTCATTTTTGCCAGCATGGTGATTAGCTGGGCCATGTCGGGTACGCTTGGGTGAGCCGTTTCGGCAGGGGTTGGGGAAGGGTTTTGGTGGAGAGGGGGAGGGGAGGTGTCATACACCGCGGCCGCTGCCGCACCTATTTCGGGCTCTGGGTTCAGTTGGACGAGTCCGTGTTCCTGCACGGGCATTCCATCCTGGGCCATGGATCCTACACATTCTACATCCATTTCTAATACCCCCGGCTCCCGCTCGCCTTGAGACGCCATCTTGCTTCTCTTAAAGGGTTAATTTCGCTCGCTCGTAATTTGGAGGGAATCGGGGGTCGCTTCTCTCACCCCTGGACCGATTCCCGTGAATTTAGCTGGAGACAGGAGAGCCCGTTTTCCTGTTCTCCAATACCAGCGCCGCGAGGAGGGCGATGGATTTGTATCGCACGACCTGACACCAGTGTTACGGATTCTCGCGCCCGCCGGCGTGCTGACGGCCACGTAACTCGAATCGCGGCACGTCGCCCACCGGACGGACAATCCAGTCGTGACCCTCTCGGACTAACGCCGGGAACCAGTCACGGGTGGACCTTTCGGTCTCACCGCGATCGAGCCAATCGGCCCCCCCGTGGGATAGGGTTGCTCGCCAAATTCGACCTACCTAAGTACCCACACGGAGGGTAGACCGGGCGATCGCACCTCGCCGCAGGTCGACTTCGGACACGGGCCACTTAAGCGACCCGTTCCGTACTATCGGGATAACCGAGCGGTGTTATCGTCGGCCTCGACGGTTCGATTAATTATCGGGCGTATTCAGCCCACTACCAACCCTTTACGTGAAGCAAGATGAGGATTCAATGAAAGAAATGACAAAGCGAAGTGGGAAACAGTTCAACACAAAGCACATTTATTCGCGATGAACGGAAAGCGCACATATACAATCCACCAAAAGCACATAGAAAAGAGGAAGACAAAAAGAAACACAATGCAATTTTACACAAAAAGCAAATGCGACAATGCAGATCTAATACCGATTACGCGAGCACACGGCAACACTTATACAATTTTACTTCACAGACGGCGCCGACAACACACACACTCAAAGCAAAGGAAAAGAACACCCTCAAAGATGAGGCGGGCCTGAGGCCGACACCGGGTCGGGCCTACCCGTCTGGTGATGAGACGCGGAGCGGCGATGGTGCCTCAACTCCGCGGGCCTCGCGGGCAGTGTCTGGTAGGGGGTGGGAAAGGTGCCCCCTTGGTCGCACTATCTCAGCGCGGGGGGAAACAGGAGGGGGTTGCTGATGCTCGGGGTATAGAGGATTTCTACTCTGCCTCGAGTCCCGCGACGAGTGTCTCCACCTCGGCCAGGTCGCGCCGTCGGCCTCCCTGGTGTGCAGCTCCCTGCACGACGCGAGCACCCCCTCGTCTGCCCTCGCCGCCTCTCCACAGCTCCGTCCCCTTTGCTCCGACTCCAACGCACACGACGACGACGACGACGACGACGACGACCAACTCCTTCTTGCTTCTTCTTCCCAACTCCACCGGCTGCGAAGTCTTAACTCTCTTTATTAACTTGACTGACGAACGCGGTTGCTTATATAAGCCCCGTGGCTTCGCTCTTTCATCTTTGACCCCCTGCCTTCGACCTTTCACCTCGCTCCCCATTGGCCCGAGAAAAAGTGGGCGTGAATGCTTTTTGATCCATAAATTTGCATATAGCGACCGCCCTCCAACGCCCTGGAGGCGGGGCCAAATCGCCCCTCGCTCACCGATTGGACGGAACAAAAGTGGGCGTGTGTCGTTTTTGATCCGTTTTTGAAGTGGAAAATCCGTGGTTTTGTGCACGCTGTTCGGCGCGCGCCCTGCACGAGTCCAACACTGGTACCCACAAGCGGCGCAAGAACGGTGGCGATGCGACGGTTGCGAGGTGTGACGTGAAGCGGCGCCGCGGTGGGTGGTTGATGTTGTGGTTGGTGGTGGTAACAATGGCAGTTGGTCCAAAATAAAGATAGTAAAAGAAAAACGGCTATCCTGAAGAGTCGCAGCACGCATAAATGACATGTATTCCCACTAGACAACGGGTTTGGGCCTAACTACACATATACTTACCGAGATATCTCACCTAAGGGACCTGAATGGTGGTTTGCGAATTTGGTAACCACAGCAATATATATATATATACATATATATATATATATATATATATATATATATATATATATATATATATATATATATATATATATATATATATATATATATATATATATATACTTGACTGACGAACGCGGTCGCTTATATAAGCCCCGTGGCTTCGCTCTCTCATCTTTGACCCCCTGCCTTCGACCTTTCACCTCGCTCCCCATTGGCCCGAGAAAAAGTGGGCGTGAATGCTTTTTGATCCATAAATTTGCATATAGCGACCGCCCTCCAACGCCCTGGAGGCGGGGCCAAATCGCTCCTCGATATATATATATATATATATATATATATATATATATACACACACACACACACACACACACACACACACACACACACACACACACACACACACACACACACACACACACACACACACACACACACACGTACAAATAGATATACGAGGTGTGTTCAAAAAGTATCCAACCTAATTTTTCGTGCGTAAATAAATGAAGCGAGGGAGGCGTGGTTTGGTGCATGTATGTAGGCGATCCTATATGTATGTAAATATACAGTGTATGGCGATCCTATATGTATATAAATATATAGTCCTATATGTCTGTAAATATACAGTATATATATATATATATATATATATATATATATATATATATATATATATATATATATATATATATATACATATACTGTATATATATATATATATATATATATATATATATATATATATATATATATATATACATGTATATATATATATATATATGTACATATATATATATATATATATATATATATATATATATATATATATATATATATATATATATATATATATATATATATATATATATATATATATATATATATATATATATATATATATATATATATATATATATATATATATATATATATATATATATATATATATATACACACACATACATATATATTTATATACATACATACAGTGGGGAGAACAAGTATTTGATACACTGCCGATTTTGCAGGTTTTCCCACTTACAAAGCACGTCGAGGTCTGTAATTTTTATCATAAGTTCACTTCAACTGTGAAAGACGGAGTCCAAAACAAAGATCCTGAAAATCACATTGGATGATTTTTAAATAATTAATTTGCATTTTGTTGCATGAAATAAGTATTTGATCACCAACCAATCAGTAAGAATTCTGGCTCTCACAGACCTGTTAGTTTTGTCTTTAAGAAGCCCTCCCATTCTCCACTCATTACCTGTATTAACTGCACCTGTTTGAACTCGTTATCTGCATAAAAGACAGCTGTCCACACTCAATCAATCAGACTCCAACCTCTCCACAATGGGCAAGACCAGAGAGCTGTCTCAGGACATCAGGGACAAAACTGTAGACTTGCACAAGGCTGGGATGGGCTTCAGAACAATAGGCAAGCAGCTTGGTGAGAAGGCAACAACTGTTGGCGCAATTATTAGAAAATGGAAGAAATTCAAGATAACAGTCAATCTCCCTCGGTCTGGGGCTCCATGCAAGATCTCACCTCGTGGATCTTCAATGATCATGAGAAAGGTGAGGGATCAGCACAGAACTACACGGCAGGACCTGGTCAATGACCTGAACAGAGCTGGGACCACAATATCAAAGAAAACCATAAGTAACACACTACGCCGTCATGGATTAAAATCCTGCAGTGCACGCAAGGTCCCTCTGCTCAAGCCAGCGCATGTCCAGGCCTGTCTGAAGTTTGCCAATGACCATCTGGATGATCCAGCGGAAGAATGGGAGAAGGTTATGTTGTCTGATGAGACCAAAATAGAGCTTTTTGGTTTAAATTCCACTCGCCGTGTTTGGAGGAAGAAGAAGGATGAGTACAACCCCAAGAACACCATCCCAACCGTGAAGCATGGAGGTGGAAACATCATTCTTTGGGGATGCTTTTCTGCAAAGGGGACAGGACGACTGCATCGTATTGATGGGAGGATGGATGGGGCCATGTATCGCGAGATCTTGGCAAACAACCTCCTTCCCTCAACAAGAGCATTGAAGATGGGGCGTGGCTGGGTCTTCCAGCATGACAACGACCCGAAACACACAGCCAGGGCAACTAAGGAGTGGCTCCGTAAGAAGCATCTCAAGGTCCTGGAGTGGCCTCGCCAGTCTCCAGACCTGAACCCAATGGAAATCTTTGGAGGGAGCTGAAAGTCTGTGTTGCCCAGCGACAGCCCCGAAACTTGAAGGATCTGGAGAAGATCTGTCTGGAGGAGTGGGCCAAAATCCCTGCTGCAGTCTGTGCAAACTTGGTTAAGATCAACAGGAAACGTCTGATCTCTGTAATTGCAAACAAAGGTTTCTGTACCAAATATTAAGTTCTGTTTTTCTGATGTATCAAATACTTATTTCATGCAATAAAATGCAAATTAATTATTTAAAAATCATACAATGTGATTTTCAGGATTTTTGATTTAGATTCCGTCTTTCACAGCTGAAGTGTACCTATGATAAAAATTACAGACCTCTACGTGCTTTGAAAGTGGGAAAACCTGCAAAATCGGCAGTGCAGCAAATACTTGTTCTCCCCACTGTACACACACATATATATATATATATATATATATATATATATATATATATATATATATATATATATATATATATATATATATATATATATTGTTACGGTTTTGGAAATTCACAAAACACCATTCAGGTTCCCCAGAGATCAGTTATTTCGACAAGTACGTGTTTTAGGTTAGAATCCCCACCGATGTGAAGAGCATTGTTCGTGTGCCGGGCTGTGAATCTTTAAGGTGGTGTTATTCCTTTCTATCTTTTTTTTTTAACAACATCTACAAAAACCCGATCATCCCCGAACACCAGGAACGCCATCAACTTCAAACAAACATGATAAAACCATCACCTCCTCCTCGACAGCCGCAAAATGCCGTTGGTTGCGGACATGTGGCACAACAGTAAAGCCACATCACACCGTCCTTGTGCAAACAGCCGTGAAGCGGCTGATTTGCGTAATCGGATCAGAAAGACGTCTTCACCCGAAATCACCCTGTGACGTAAGAGGTGGGGTTTCCCGCAGGGGTGAAGGGTGAAGGTTCGAAAGGGGGTGGAGACAGTCTCGGGTGAAGGTTCACGGAGCGGCTTTTCACCCCCGCCCCCCTCGGGCTATAAAAAGGGCGAAGTGAATCGCCAGAGCAAGTTGGAGTTGTTAGTCGCCAAAAGCAGCCGTCGTTGGGAGACGGGAGAAGTCGCCCGAGGCAGTCGTCAGTGGCGAGTCGTCAGTCGTCAGCCGGAGACCGAGCGCGTCAAACAGCCGTAGTCGAGCAAGCTTGGTCACGGTCCGAGCAGACGGCCCTGAGACGGTCGAGCGATGCTGAGGAGTGAGCGGGTCCTGAAAGAGCATCAACTCTTAGAGAGCAAGGCCTGTTCGCTCCTTTGAAGCGTTGTCGACCAGGCCGCGGTGAAGGCCAAGCGACCAAGGAGAGCCGCCCGCCAAGCTGCTCAGGTGACTGGCGCATTTTGTGACGCCCCAGGTGGAACAGAGACACAGGGGTCACCGACCTGAAGACCCTCGAGCCGTCACTAGGGGCAGCTAGGTAACCTGCGTGGCCTCTCGGAGCCCTCGGTCAACCAGGCCCCCGAGTTTGAAATAAAGGCTCGTGAGCCCTTTTCTTTTCCTGAGTTTTTGTATGAAAGTCTGTGGCACCTTGTCTGAATAAGTTGAACTGATTAAGTGCATGATTGTACATTATTGAATACATCGGCTGAAGGCTTTTGCTCGTGTCATGTCCCCTATCCCCCTGTTGGGGAAATTATTACTCTTTAGACAAGAAACCCTTGCCTCAGTCTGACTTGGTCAAAGTGTTTGTTTTTTTTGAATCTCTACTGTTCTATTATTTAATTGTGAAGGCCTACCACCTACTTATAATCTTGTCTTTCTTTGCCACTTTGGACATTGTTTGGTTCTTTTGCAAGTACAAGGTGACCGGGCTGATAAGCTGTACTTTCTGTTCTTTGCTATCAAAAAAGCCCTCTCTACTCTCAAATGGTATATATATGAAGGAGAGAAATCGCAGGAGAGTGTGGATGAAAAGCTGAACTAGTGGATAGATTAGAAATAAATTGTACAAAAGAAAGAACGACTTGTGGACATTTGATTTTACTGGAGTCTGTGGTTTATTTAACACGATACAGAACGAAAACCGAGTCGGCTAGACGCTGAACCCTCGAGGAGGACAAGATTCCACAACAACCTACAGAATTCTACAACGATCACTACGAGGTTGGGTGAAAAATGCACATCAGTTTGGTGCCAGTGACCGGAGGTGCTTAATCTGCTGGAGGCAGTGCCTGGAGGAACGACTAGTGCTTGAGCAAAGGTAAGCAGAGAGCGTTCCCCGAGGGTGGGCTGTCTCAGCGGGTAACGCATTGTCAAACAGAGTACATACAGAGTATTAGGGCAAATTGTATTTTGTATTTTATTGAATTTCAAACATTGAAGTATCTGTGATTTGAGAGGGGATTTTGAAAGATGGGAAATAGAAATGGGAAAAAGAATGAAATTCTGTATACCGAGGCAGATTGTATTCAAAAGCCACGGAGAGGTACATGTGCAAGAATTATGTTTGATAAGTATGGACCCGATGCTGTGAGAGAAGTCGGAAAATGGTGCAATTGGACCAGAAATAGCAGATTACTTTTGCCTGAGAATGGTACGTTTGATCATGAATGTTTAGACAATTTAAGAAAAGCACTGGAGGTGAAGAATAGGGACAAGAAAGCCCAGAAGCATGTAAACTGGGCCGTTTATATAAATTGGATGAAGGAATGTCGTGACAGTTGAAAAGGCACGGTTGTTAAACTTGAAGGGTCAGCTAGACCAATTAATGAAGCAAATGCCGGTACAACTTGAAAATAAGACCAAGAGACAACGAGCTGTGCCTGTCAGATTTGAGGATGAAGAAGACTTAGATACATGGCCAGAGGGCACAGTTCCAATAGTACAACCGCTCGAGGACGAAGAAGCGGATGAGACAGAGGGAGATGATGCCACAGGGCAAGAAGAGGCTCCACGGGAAGCCAGGGGAGTAATTAAAAAGGAGGCTGAAACAAAACTCAGAGAGAAAGTTCCTTTTGCTAACAAGGGTAAAATGCAAACTCGATCAAAAAAATAACGTCGGAGACCGCGAAGGACGAAGATGATGAGGCACTTATAGGTGCGTTTCCATTGCGAGATTACCCGGGAGCAAGGGATGTACAAGCGATATATCGACGGTGGGCTCTGAATTAAGAGCCATCGTAAATGAGATGCCGAAAATACGAGAGAACCCGAAAAAATTCCAGACAGAATTAATGGTAGTAGTGGAATGCCATCAGCCGACCTTTATGGATATGGAGATTTTATTGAAACTGATGGTACCGGAGCGGTTACTCCGACAATTGAAACAGACAGCCGCATGGCCAGATGAAGCTCCCGGAAGCAGAGATGAGCTCAAAGAACATGTCAACACACTCATTGAAGCAGTCACAGAAGTGGTAACACTTAAAACAGATTGGGTGAAAATACAGACGTGCAGGCAACGCTCTGCCGAGGACCCATTGGAGTTCTTAGAGTGCTTTCGGGGTGTATACCAATGTCACTTTGGACTAAAAGAAGAGGGTGTACCATTTGCTCATCTATTCCTTCATGGTTTGATGGCCAAATTGCAAAACGAAATAAAGAGAGTATGTATCGGCTGGGAATTAAAGGAAGTAAAAGATTTGATGGAGGATGTAACGCATTGTAATTCATTGTTAAAACAACGTTCTGACGAAGCAGATGAAGCATCATTAATGCTGTCCCAGGTTCAAGGTCAAGGCATTGACTCCTATAGAGAAGGACTGGAACCTCCCATGCTCAGGGTTTTTAACTTGAGTCTGAAGGATTAACTTGAGTCCAGGGCGAAAATGACTTCTAGAAGGGCTTGAGACACGATCTCGGGATCCATATAGGGGTTTTTGAGGACGGCGAGTTCAATAGTGTCATTTTCAACACCACCTGAGGTCATCTTCAAGGTCAAAAGGTCATATTTCAAGGTCAAATTACTGAATTTTGGTATTTTTTGCCCGTTTTTGTGTCTAACTCATAAACGGTGAGAGATGGCTGATTGTAATAAGATGCAAGTGTGTAGAGCTGTCAAACTTTGATATTTATTGTCATATATCGTATTACATAAACATTATATGCATGTCACAACACTATGCCTATTACAACTATGTCTATGTCTATCACTAGTTGGAGAGCTTTTCTTGCCTCCTGAGGCATCCCAAAGCTTTTTCTTTGTCACTTACATTGAGGACATGAGCTTTCAATATAATTTAGCTAAAGTAGTACATGCAGCATTATTACAAGCTAAAGGTTTATCCACAGAGGATAACAGCTCAGCAAAATGAAATCGGCAACGCATTTTTGTCTTGTCATACAAATTATAGGCATTATGTACAAAAAAGACGGTTGACATAGTCGGCACACTCAATCCACCTCTATTCAAATTATCTAGAAACTCATATGACACCTCGTTACCATCTTCATCATCAATTATCTCCTCCATACTAGTGCTATCGCCATATTTATGAACAATGTGTCCGGCCAAATAAACTACTTTATGCTTGAGGGCATCGTCAGACCCCAAGAGATCCTGAGTGTCTTGAGGAGTAATCTCATCAATGAGTTCACTTCGTTCATCTGGATGTTTGGAAGTTGTACAGTTCTTGTCACAATCAATCACACGAGAACTAGATTCGGGCATAATGTCATGCTAAATGAGTGTTTGCAAATTTACAATTTTAGCTGCAGCCATAATGTCAACTACGTCAATGTAGAAGTTTCCACCGCTTTTTTGCCTGGCTTGGCCGAAAAACTTTTCCAGGCTTCATCTACAAATATAGCAGAAAAGGAAGAACGTAGTCAAAGTCTTTCTCTGCCAGAAGCAATTTGGCAGCATCCACATTATTACGTGTGGACACAGTGAAGGCTTCAGCAGTTTGCTGAGTTAGCTTCAGCTTACGACCACCACCTCCTTGCCATGCACAGGTAGATATAATTTGGCAGGCCTGCTCCAGCCTAGTGAAACTTGTACAGTCTGCTGTCCAAGGCTGTCTGGATTCGTCGCGCAGATGGATAGCTGAGAAATGGTCTTTCATGTTCATCATCTTGAACCACTCACTCATTATCTGGGTGAGGATGATTGTGCCTTCGCTGATACCCAGTGAATCCTTGAAGGTCTTTAAAGCAGCGACAGTCTTGTCATTGAACACTTGGCATACCAATGATACGCTCTGGCGTTGAAGGGGCTTGGGGAAAACAGTGGTGTGCGTCAGCTTGGTTCAGCAAATAGGAGTAGCCCGGTCGATTTCATAAACCTTCTGAATATCACTCCAGTAAGCTTTGTACTCATTACCATCTACGACAAGTGAGAGTGTCTTGCCATCAACAGTACTCCAGTTGTTGCAAACATTTTAGAAGATGTACACGCAGTCGTACACTAAGAACATAGATTGCTCTTGAATTGACAGCACTTGGCAACTTCCTGGTCCTCCAAGTTTTGAATAAACACTGCGGTTAGTATTGCAATTGTCACATATCAAAGAAATCACAGTACCGCCAGCACCAACTACAGCTGATGCAGCTTCGATAAGGAGTTCCTTCAGCTGATCGGCGTTAGTTTTTTGCAGGGCAAAATCCGTAGAATATAGCGTGGACCACTGAAATGGCAGGCAACTTCAACAACCATAGCATGTGAAGCAAGCATTTCGTGTTCACCACCCGCTGCTGCATTTTGAGCATTTCCTAAAACTTGCCTTCCAGAAAATCGCAATGTCTCGACCAGCTTTACCTCGTCAAACATTAAAATTGACCAAACACTGCTGTGGTTTAAGCTGGTCGAACAAGGTTCTGAGGTTGGAGTCCTGCTGACTACTAGTAAGCATCTGTTTTACCGTTTTTGTTGATGGTAGAATGATTAAGCCGGATCGACGAATCATTTTGTATGCACTGGGTGATATGTTGTGAAGCTGCATTGCAAAAATCATAGTATCAGTATCAAATCGGCGACGATCAAGAGGTTTGAACATAAGATGCAGCTGCGACAGAAGGAAGGTGAAATGAGGAAGCTCGTGTGCCTCAGTCATCCAACAGAGCCGGCTTATTAGAAGCTGAAGAATTTCCTTGCTTGTGCATTCATAGATGTTTACCTGGTCAGTTATGGAGCTAATCTGGGACCATTTTGAGAGCAGGCTGTTCTTCTGCAAAGGAAAAAGTCATTTGGGCACCTCAATGGCATCTTTCTCAACTCTTTTCAAGAATAGAAATCCAAAAGGTGAGTGAACTTGTTGGAAATGAAAGAACTGCTTGACAGTTTGTCCAGTAGCCTCAGTTCTTGATAGGTAAAGTTTTCCTGGTCTTTTAAGAAGTTAAAGCCAGAAAAATAGGAGCTGATTTGAGCACAGAAGTGGTCGAAATCTTGGATATTTTCTGCAGCCTCATCAGCTGCCTGCATCTTCTTCGCTCTTGATTCTGACATAGAAGATGATGTTGGGCATGGGGCTAAGGTCACCTGCTTCAAAGCTGATTTCGGAACTCCAGGAAATATTGATGGGGGTTTTTTGGGTCGTTTGCCACCCCTAACTGACACCCAATCACAATTGAAATGTGTCTCACTAATATATATATATATATATATATATATATCTCCTTTTAGCACCTCAAGCTTCCTTTCTCATTTGGCATTGCCAATATCCATCTCTCCCTCTCCTCAGGATCTTCTGGGAAGGATATGGCCTTTACAGAAGGTGTCCCATCATAGTTTCCTCTACAACCAAAGCAGCTGCAACGACGTGGCATCTTGTCACCAAAGCAGGAAACAACACAAAGATCCTGTGAGATCACCAGCTGGACAGTTTCTGAAAGAGGAACAAAAAAAAACATATATTAGTAAACGATGATAGAAATCAGCAAGTAGGTGCTATAAACATGCTATATAAGGTGCGATAAACAAACAGGATAAAGGTGCACAATGTCATGTTTTGTCATAGACTTTACAAAAGTTTTCCTCTACGAGTTAGACACAAAAACCGGCAAAAATACCAAAATTCAGGAATTTGACCTTGAAATATGACCTTTTGACCTTGAAGATGACCTCACGTGGTGTTGAAAATGACACTATTGAACTCGCCATCCTCAAAAACCCCGAAATGGATCCTGAGATCGTGTCTCGAGCCCTTCGAGAAGTCATTTTAGCCCTGGACTCGAGTTAATCCTTCAGACTCAAGTTACAAACCCCGAGATCGTGAGGTTCCAGTCCTTCTCGAAAGGAGTCTATGGGTCAAGGTGAAAGCACCGGTGGATGTAATGTGAGATATGCACAAAACCGAGGGCCAAACTATGACCGGAGGAGACCACAATACAGAGACCAGCGCAGAGATGTCTGTCATACATGTGGAAAACAAGGCCACTGGGCTAACGAATGCTGGAACCGCAGAAACAGTCAAACTTATCGTGCGTAAGGATCGGTAGAACAGAGACGAGGGGCACAATACAGAGATGAAAATCGCAGACACTCCACGCCTCCAATGGATGAAAATCCATATTACAAACAGGAAAGATGGGGAACACAGTTTGAGCAAGCTGGCTCATTTCAACCCACTGCACCTCACACCGAATTCCCTCCTCCTCCTCCTCCACCCGAATTCCCGCCTGCTCCTCCCTCATTTCTACCTCCTCCAATTCATGGTTCATTCCAACCCCAAATCTTCGCCTATTTTATGAAGATGATGACATAAACTATTGAACTGGGCGATGATGAGATAAACTATTGAACTTTGCGATGATGACATAAACTATTGAACTGGGCGATGATGAGATAGACTATTGAACTGGGCGATGAAGAGATAAACAATTGAACTGGGCGATGAGAGATAAGCAGTTGAACTGGGCGGAGATGAGATAAACTATTGAACTGGGTGATGATGAGATAAAATATTGAACTGGGTGATGATGCTTTCCTTTAAATTACCATTGCCATCAACTGGCAGTGCATATTGGACCTTGAATACTCGTCTTTTAAGTGACAAAAAATTTAAAGACTATTTTAAGGCTGTGTGGAAAAAAAATTGCACTTCCAAGTTTGAGCACGCAAACCTCCGAATGTGGTGGGACCTGGCAAAGTCCCCAATAAAATCCTTTTGCCAGCAATATAGTCTATACACTACTAAGGTGGAATCTTACTCAATAGAGTTGTTAAAATCTGAAATTGTGTCTTTAGAAGGGTATAATGACGATGCTGGGAAGGACAGACGAGATCGGCTGTTATGGGCAAAGAGAACTTTGCTAACAGAAATGGTTAAACAAAGGG
>NC_140961.1:70329461-70344961 GCF_056783735.1 Eptatretus burgeri | reverse complement strand
ATATATATATATATATATATATATATATATATATATGTGTATGTATGTGTATATATATATATATATATATATATATATATATATATATATATATATATATATATATGTGTATGTATGTGTGTATATATATATATATATATATATATATATATATATATATATATATATATATATATATATATATATATATATATATATATATATATATATATATATATGTGTATGTATGTGTATATATATATATATATATATATATATATATATATATATATATATGTGTATGTATGTGTATATATATATATATATATATATATATATATATATATATATATATATATATGTATGTATGTGTATATATATATATATATATATATATATATATATATATATATATATATATATATATATATATATATATATATATATATATATATATATATATATATATATATATATATATATATATATATATATATATATATATATATATATATATATATATATATATATATATATATATATATATATATATATATATATATATATATATATATATATATATATATATATATATATATATATATATATATATATATATATATATATATATATATATATATATATGCATGTATGTGTATATATATATATATATATATATATATATATATATATATATATATATATATATATATATATATATATATATATGCATGTATGTGTATATATATATATATATATATATATATATATATATATATATATATATATATATATATATATATATCTTCTTCTTCCTCTTTCGGCTTGCTCCCGCTAACGGTCGCTTTCCGTTTGCCGCGGAATAAATGTGCTTTATGTTGAACTGTTCCTCCCATTTCGCTTCGTCTTTTCTCTAATTGAATCTCCATCTTACTTCACGTATGGGGTTGGTCGTGGGCTAAAACGCCCGATAATTAATCGAACCGTCCAGGTTGACGATAACACCGCTCGGTTATCCCGATAGTACGGAACGGGTCGCTTAAAGTGGCCCGTGTCCGAAGTCGACCTACGGCGAGGTGCGATCGCCAGGTCTACCCTCCGTGTGGGTACTTAGGTAGGTCGAATTTGGCGAGCAACCCTATCCCACGCGGGGGGGGGGGGGGGCGATTGGCACGATCGTGGTGAGGCGGAAAGGCCCACCCGTGACTAGTTCCCGGCGTTAGTCCGAGAGGGTCACAACGGGATTGTCCGTCCGGTGGGCGACGTGCCGCGATTCGAGTTATGTGGCCGTTCGCACGCCGGCGGGCGCGAATCCGCAACACTGGTGTCAGGTCGTGCGATATAAACTCATCGCCCTCCTCGCGGCACTGGTATCGGAGAACGGGAAAACGGGCTCTCCTGTCTCCAGCTAAATTCACGGGAATCGGTCCAGGGGTGAGAGGAGCGACCTCCGATTCCCTCCAAATTATGAGCGAGTTAAATTAACCCTTTACGAGAAATAAGATGGCGTCTCAAGGCGAGCGGGAGCCGGGGTTATTAGAAATGGATGTGGAATGTGTAGGATCCATGGTCCAGGATGAAAACCCCGTGCAGGAAATGTTGGTTGTGCAGGAACACGAACTCGCCCAACTGAACCCAGAGCCCAAAATAGGTGCGGCGGCGGCCGCGGTGTATGACACCTCCCCTCCCCCCTCCGCCAAAACCCCCCGATCCTTGCCGAATCGGCACACCCAAGCGCACCCGACATGGCCCGGCTATGCGCCATGCTGGCAGGAATCAGTGGGGAAATGCACGAAATAAAAACGAGGATGGATGCGAATACACAAAAAATGGATGCGAATACACAACAAATGAACGAAAAAATGGATGCGAATACACAACAAATGAACGAAAAAATAGATGCGAATACACAACAAATGAACGAAATAAAAAGCATGAACGAAAAGATGGAAACAAACATGAAGGAAGAAATGAAAGAGCTGCGGGGTGAGACGCGGAACATGGGCCGAAGCCTGCAGGCGGGCATGAAGGCAGTAACCGGGGAGCTCAAAATGGCGACTCCACGTGTGGGAGCGAACGAGCTGGGAGGGAGTGCAACGGCTGTCGGGCCCGCGGTGGAGGCGGGTAAGAAAAAAATAATTCGGGGGACGTGTTGGGCGAGGGTCGTGACGGAAAAAGTGACGGTAACCGAGAGGGACAAACTAATTGGGGTGACGGAGACGTGCACGAGGGAGATAACAAGGGAAGAGACGGAAATAATAGTTGAGACAAGGGAGGTAAAGGGTGAAGAGGTGACTGAGTTGGCAGAGACATGGGAGATGGGAACGATAGAGGGAAGACTCCACGATGAAGACGGGGTAAGTGACGCACACACACACACACACACGGAGGTAGTGGAGGATAATGGGGGTGAGCTCGCGGACTGGGTGGAGGCCCGGTGCGAGCAGCTGGATGGCCTCCTCCAGGAACGCGGGGAGGGAGTATGCCCCCTTGAGGAAACTCACGACCAGGCGGGTTCGGTCGTGCTTTGCGAGGTCGAGGGGAGAAGTGCTGCGAACGGGTGCATGCCGAGCTTGGGGGGTATAGAGACCCCGGAACCCCTTGTGGTGGGACTGATCCCTAGTGTGGTCGCGGTGTGTGTGGTGCAAGGTGTGAGTGCGCCCCCGTGTGTGGAAGTGACCCCGTGTGTGAGTGGTGTGGTGGCAAGTGTGCCGAGCTGCGTGCTTCCCAGCACGCCGTGTGTAAAAGGGGCACCGCAACTGGAAGAGGCCGTGTGTGTGAGTGAAACGGCCAGTATGAATGGAGCACCACGTGTGAGTGGTGTGGTGGCGAGTGTGCCGGAGTGTGTGCTTCCCAGCACGCCGTGTGTGGATGAGACACCGCGGGTGAGTGCCCCCGCGTGTGTGAGTGAGGCACGGTGTATGAGTGAGGCACCGCGGGCGAGTGCCCCCTCGTGTGTGAGTGAGACACCGCGGGCGAGTTCCCCCGCGTGTGTGAGTGAGACACCGCGGGCAAGTTCCCCCGCGTGTGTGAGTGAGACACAGCGGGCGAGTGTCCCTGCGTGTGTGAGTGAGGCACGGTGTGTGGATGAGGCACCGCGGGCGAGTGCCCCCGCGTGTGTGAGTGGTCTGGTTTGTGTGAGGGAAATGGCACGAGGGAGTGAAAGGCCGCGAGTGAGTGGAGCCACGTGTGCGAGGGAGATGGCATGCGTGAGTGAACGGCCGAGTGCAAGGGAGACCGTGTGTGTGAGAGAGCGGTATGTAAGGGAGATGTCGGTGGGCATGTGTGAACATGCAGCCGCGTCTCCCGGTGTGAGTTCAATGGAGTGGAGTGTGAGCGTCGAAACACGCAGGTGTGCGTGGGTCGAATGGCGACGACGGCGACATGAGAGGAAAGAAAGCCGAGTAGCGGCTGTAGTTGTTTCGGGGACCGTGCCGGGTTCACCCAGCAGTGAGCACGAGGTCCGTGCTGTGCGACGCACGAGGCCCCCACGTGCTCACTTGCGAGAGTGAAGTCCCGGTCCGGAAACGCACGCGGTGGATTTGCCGATCCCGCGGACGGACAAAGTTTAGGTAGGATTATGGATTTGGACCGGACGGGTTCTCCACGCGATCGTGTGTGTTAAGCTCCAACGGGCAAAGCACATGTGTTCGCGTGGGGAACCCCTCGAGACGTGGGGCTTGTGTTTTTTTTTTGCGCACGGTGACGTCATGGCTGCACGTGGGGTTGGAATCTGGCAGGAGGGGTATCCCTGCCGGATGGTACCGTCCAAGGAGGGACGAGGTGCATGTGCAGCTGCATGACGTCACGGGCAGGTGCAAAGTGCGCGAGCTGTGAGTTGCCGCGCTGGTGCTGCGCATGTGAAAAGAAAAAGAAAACAAGCCTCACTTTCGGGTGCACAGGATTCCTGGGCAAGGGGTGGAAGACCCCCTTACCAGGGCACAG
Organism: Eptatretus burgeri; assembly: GCF_056783735.1. NCBI lineage: Eukaryota > Metazoa > Chordata > Myxini > Myxiniformes > Myxinidae > Eptatretus > Eptatretus burgeri. Next base: position 70,341,037 of record NC_140961.1, on the reverse strand, counting down.
GATGGAAACTAGTTAGGGGGAAGGTTTAGCTTAGCTAGACCGACTTCATGGGGCAGGGGTAAGTCCTCATGGAGTCCGTGGAATGGATGAGTTAGAGGGATTGTAGCGAGATTTAGGTTGGGAAATTGATTAATGGGATTATTTGGAGACAGTGACAGACTTGTGGATGTGTAGCGGGGACGTAGCTTAGCGACGTAGTGTTAAAAGGAATGTGCTGTAGTTTAAGGGACGACGTGGGAGCACGAGTTAGTGAGGGGATGTAGTTAGGAGGATGGCAGAGTTCAGCGGTGTGTGTGTTGAAGAGTTGGTGAGTTGTGAGGTGAGTACTTGTTGAGTGAGTGAGGCCAGCGGGTCTGTGTGAGTGGAGCGAATGGGGAATGCATGGTGCGATGAGTGATTGGGGGGAGGAGTGACTCCCGCCCAAGGGACCCCCGGGGTTAGTGTAGAGTGAGTCAGGGGGGTTAGTCAAATTTACAAAATGGAGGTCGTTTTGTTGTTGGTGGGGAAGTAGGCTCGAAACCCGTTTGGAGGGGTGCAGGAGCCCTGTTGACGGGCTGGGAGCGTGGCTGCGAAAGGTGAGTATCGCTGAGTGGGTACCCCGGGCACCAGGCTAGTCGGCCGTGGTAGGCCAAGGGCCCATGGGGGGCCGGGATAGCGTAGTGGGCACGGGTGCGCCTGCTTGGTGCGGGGGCCCGGGCACCATTAGCCGCGTGGGCAGTGTTGTGGGCACGGGTGACCCTCGGAAAGGGGCCTGGGAAGCCAGCCTGCCACGTGTGCGTTTCAGGGGAGGTGCCATGGGGGGCACTCCCCGGTGTTAGGGAGCTGGTAGGCTCGGAGGCAGTGTAGTGCCCGGGGGTGCCATAGCGGGAGATTCGGCAGAGGGTCGTGCCTGCCAAAGGGAGCCACGTGTCCCAGCCATGAGACTGTGTGAGGGCACGGAGAGAAAATTGGGGGGCGAGGCCCGAAATTGTGAGGACACCAACACAGGCGACGGGAATCTGGGTTGTTAGAACCAATAGTTTAAGCGAGAGGCGCTTGTTGAAAGCCCCGGGGTAGTTTAACAGTTAATGGTTAGGGTAGATTAGGAAGTGTACCCCTCTGCACCATCCATCCCCTCGCTCTCGTTGTGGGCCGCTGGACCCACTTTGGGTTAGATCGCTGAAGTCTGGGGAGGCCATTCTGGGGCTTCGTTGGGCCTCGACAAAGGACGCTAGCTCTCCCTTATTCCCCTCCGGGAAGGGAACGTAGGGGTTGGGAGTAGGCTAGGTGACAGGATAGGTTAGCCGAACAAGGACAGTACAGGGGGTTAGGGGACGATTTATAGTGGGGGAGTAAAAAAAAAAAAAAAAAAGTTGGGGCTAAATTGGGGTTTGACAAATTAAGGGAGTGGGTATAGACAGTGACAGGCAAAGGCGATAGGTTGGGAGGGAGACCGTAGGGTAGGTCCGAGCCCGCCTTCCGAGTGGCCAGCACCACCGCACTCCCTCCACCAACCTCCACTGAACGGCGAAGGCTGGCCAGCTTCATCGGCAGCTGTTGTTTTTCTGCAAGGCCTGTGCTGGCTGGATCGGCTGCAGCTGCTGTGCTGCAAGGCCTGTACCGGCCGGATCGTCTGCAGCTGTTTTCTGCAAGGCCTGTGCCATCGGCTGGCCGTGTTTTGCTTCAAGGCCTGGCTGGCCTGTGCCGGCCTGTGCCGGCCACTTCATCTGCTGGCTGTGTTGCTGCAAGGCCTGTGCCGGCTCACTTCATCTGCCGGCTGGCTGTTTTTCTTCAAGGCCTGTGCCGGCCAGTTCGTCTGCCGGCTGTGTTTGCCTGCAGCGGCCTTCTTCTGCGGGCTGTGTTTGCCTGCTACCTTTGCCATGCCATGCCCACTGCCCCTGTTCACCAGCCCCGTTCAATTTTTGCTTTGCCCCCCCTGTTCATTGCCATGTGCGCCAGGATCAGAAAGCAACAGTTTGCAAGCTGCAAGAACTGCCCTGTTGGCAGCTACAACACGGGCCTGCAGTGGCGGCCTGTGCACCGTGTTTGTGTTCATCCATCCATTCGTTGTGTTCATTGCGTGTGCCACTTGAGCTGGCACGGAGACTGCGTTTGTGCAGCCCATGCACCGTTGTGGTTAACTGCGTTCAGTTAAAAAAGGAAGGCCTTGGCCTGCGTGTGAGCAGCCGGCCACGTTCCCTGTCACCTGCATTGTTTGAGCCAGAGACTGCATGCGAGCAGCCTGGCTCCCTGCTAACTGCTTTCTTTTTGCAGAGTTCATTGATCCTGGGTCATGGTTTAGTGTAAAATTTGTAAGTTAAGGTTAAGATGTACTGTAAATATGAGTGTGCCCCCGGCATGTCTGTCTTAGCGCCGGCAATTTTATTTAAGTCGTCCGTGTGAGTGAGTTTGTTTAGGTAGTTACTCAGCCCTCAGGTTATTTATTTTGGGGACACGAATACCATGAATGTCGCACTCAGGGATCCGTAGGTAAAATGTACTAGGGGAAAACTACACATGATGGCACACGAAAATTTGACGACTCGGGACGAGTCTGTAAAAAGGGGAGGGGGTAGTGTTGTGGTTGACGAAATTCGCAAACCACCATTCAGGTCCCTTAGGTGAGATATCTCTGTAAGTATATGTGTAGTTAGGCCCAAACCCGTTGTTTAGAGGGAATAAATGTCATTCATTCGGGCTGCGACCCCTCTAGATAGCCGTTTTTCTTTTACTATCTTTATTTTGGACCAGCCGCCATTACTACCATCACAACCACCACCAACCACGTCGCAACAGCCATCACACAACAACCACCAGCCGCAACGCCGCTTCACAACAACAACAACGCCAACAGCCACGACCTTTACCGTCACAACTCGCTCTCGCAACCATCGCATCACCGTCATTCCCGCGCCGCTTGTGGGCACCAATACTGGACTCGTGCAGGGCGCGCACCGAGCAGCGGGTGCAGAAACACCAGCGTTTCCGAAGAAATCGGATCAAAAACGACTCACGCCCACTTCTGTTCCGTCCTATCAGCGAGCATGGGGCGATTTGGCCCCGCCTCCAGGTGCGTCGGAGTAATATCGCTATATGCAGATTCATGGATCAAAAAGCATTCACGCCCACTTTTCCTCTGTCCAATGGGGAGCCAGCCAGACGTAAAGGGTCGAAGGTGAAGGAGCGAGGCCCCGGGGGCTATAAAGGGCCGCGTTCGCTCGCCGGCAGTTGAGTTGAGTTGGGAAGAGTCGGAGTTGAGTGAGTTGAGTTGAGTTGGGAAGTCAGTGAAGAGAAGAGTCGGAGAAAGCAGTTGGACGGAGCTGTGGAGAGTTGGAGAGGTTGCGGCAGCGAAGGCAGTCGAGGGGGCGCTCGTGTCAGAGTCGGGGAGCTGCGGAGAGGGGAGGCCGATAACGCGACCGAGGTCGCGGTGGAGACGCTCGTCGCGGGACCCGAACCAGCGAGATATCCTCATCCCCCCGAGCATCAACAACCCCCTCCTGTTTCCCCCCGCGCTGAGGTAGTGCGAAAAGGGGGCCCCGTTCCCACCCCATTCCAGACACTGTCCGCGAGGCCCGCGGAGTCGGGGCACCACCGCCATTTTGCGGCTCATCACCAGACGGGTAGGCTCGACGCGGTCTCGGCCCCAGGCCCGTCTGCCCCCCTCATCGTGGAGGGTGGTCCCTTTTTCTTTTGCTTAGAGTATATGTGTTGTCGGCGCCGTCTGTGAAGTAAAACTGTATAAGTGTTGCCGTGTGCTCGGTAGTCGGTGGTAGATCTGCATTGTGTTTTGCTTTTACATTTGCTTTTTGTGCATTATTGTGTTTCTTATTTTACATTTACTTTTGGTGTAATTGTATATGTCTGCTTTCCGTTTGCCGCGGAATAAATGTGCTTTATGTTGAACTGTTCCTCCCATTTCGCTTCGTCTTTTCTCTAATTGAATCTCCATCTTACTTCACGTAAAGGGTTGGTCGTGGGCTAAAACGCCCGATAATTAATCGAACCGTCCAGGTTGACGATAACACCACTCGGTTATCCCGATAGTACGGAACGGGTCGCTTAAAGTGGCCCGTGTCCGAAGTCGACCTGCGGCGAGGTGCGATCGCCCGGTCTACCCTCCGTGTGGGTACTTTGATAGGTCGAATTTGGCGAGCAATCCTATCCCACGCGGGGGGCCGATTGGCACGATCGTGGTGAGGCGGAAAGGCCCACCCGTGACTAGTTCCCGGCGTTAGTCCGAGAGGGTCACGACGGGATTGTCCGTCCGGTGGGCGACGTGCCGCGATTCGAGTTACGTGGCCGTTCGCACGCCGGCGGGCGCGAATCCGCAACAATATGTATATAAAAAAAAAAAAAAAAAATATATATATATATATATATATATATATATGTATATATATATGTATATGTATGTATGTATGTATATATATATATATATATATATATATATATGTACATATATATATATATATGTATGTGTATATATATATGTATATATATGTATATATATATATATATATATATATATATATATATATATATATATATATATATATATATATTTATATATATATATATATATATATATATATATATATATATATATATATATATATATATATATATATATATGTGTATATATATGTATATATATATATATATGTATATATATATATATATATATATATATATATATATATATATATATATATATATATATATGTATATATATATATATATATATGTATATATATATATATATGTATATATATATATATATGTATATATATATATATGTATATATATATATATATATATATGTATGTATATATATGTATATATCTGTATATATATATATATATATATGTATGAATATATATATATATATGTATATATGTATATGTATATGTATATGTATATGTATGTATATATGTATAGATCTATGTATGTATAGATGTATATGTATGTATATGTGTATATATGTATATGTATTGTTGTGGTTGACGAAATTCACAAACCACCATTCAGGTCCCTTAGGTGAGATATCTCTGTAAGTATATGTGTAGTTTGGCCCAAACCCATTGTCTAGAGGGAATAAATGTCATTCACTCGGGCTGCGACTCTTCAGGATAGCCATTTTTCTTTTACTATCTTTATTTTGGACCAGCCGCCATTACTACCACCACCAACCACGTCTCAACAGCCATCACAACAACAACCACCAACCACAACGCCGCTTCACAACAACAACCACCAACCACAACGCCGCTTCACAACAACAACCACCAACCACAACTCTGCTTCACAACAACAACCACCAACCACAACGCCGCTTCACCACAACCGCCACGACCTTTACCGTCACAACTCGCCACCATCGCATCCACACCATCTCGCGCCACTCGTGGGCACCGATACTGGACTCGTGCAGGGCGCGCACCGAGCAGCGTATTCAAAAACATCACAGACTTTCCGCAGAAAAACGGATCAAAAACGACTCACGCCCACTTTTGTTCCGTCCAATCGGTGAGCGAGGGGGGATTTGGCCCCGCCTCCAGGGCGTTGGAGGGCGGTCGCTATATGCAAATTCATGGATCAAAAAGCATTCACGCCCACTTTTCCTCGGTCCAATGGGGAGCCAGTTAGAGGTGAAGGGTCGGAGGCAAAGGGTCAAGGGTGAAAGAGCGAAGCCACGGGGCTTATATAAACGGCTGCGTTCGTCAGTAAAGGCAGTTGTGCGGAGTTCAAGAGAGTCGTCGGTGGAGCTGGAAAGAAGTGGGAGAAGTCAAGAGTGAAGAGTTGGGACGAGCCAAGAGAGGAGACAGAGAGGGCGAGTAGACGGAGCTGTGGAGAGGTGACGGCGGCGAAGGCGGACGAGGGGGTGCTCGCGTCGGTGCCGGGAGCTGCACAGGGAGAGGCCAGCAACGCGACCGAGGTCGAGGAGGAGACGCTCGCCGCGGGACCCGAGACAGGGTGATATCCTCCTTCCCCCGAGCATCAGCAACCCCCTCCTGTTTCCCCCCGCGCTGAGATAGTGCGACAAAGGGGGCCCTTTCCCACCCCCTACCAGACACTGTCCGTGAGGCCCGCGGAGTTGAGGCACCACCGCCACTTCGCGTCTCATCATCAGATGGGTAGGCCCGACCCGGTCTCGGCCCCAGGCCCGCCTCATCCTTGAGGGTGGTTCTTTTTCTTTTGTTTTGGGTACATGTGTTGTCGGCGCCGTCTGTGAAGTAAAATTGTATAAGTGTTGCCGTGTGCTCGGTAGTCGGATAGATCTGCTTTGTTGCATTTGCTTTTTGTGTAATATTGCATTGTCTTCTTCTTTTACATGTGCTTTTGGTGGAATTGTATATGTGTGCTTTCCGTTCATCGCGAAATAAATGTGCTTCATGTTGAACTGTTTTCCCGCTTCGCTTCGTCTTTTCTTTCATTGAATCTCCATCTTGCTTCACGTAAAGGGTTGGTCGTGGGCTAAAACGCCCGATAATTAATCGAACCGTCGAGGCCGACGAATAACACCGCTCGGTTATCCCGATAGTACGGAACGGGTCGCTTAAAGTGGCCCGTGTCCGAAGTCGACCTGCGGCGAGGTGCGATCGCCCAGTCTACCCTCCGTGTGGGTACTTAGGTAGGTCGAATTTGGCGAGCAACCCTATCCCACGCGGGGGCCGATTGGCACGATCGTGGTGAGACCGAAAGGTCCACCCGTGACTGGTTCCCGGCGTTAGTCCGAGAGGGTCACGACTGGATTGTCCGTCCGGTGGGCGACGTGCCGCGATTCGAGTTACGTGGTCGTCAGCACGCCGGCGGGCGTGAATCCGCAACACTGGTGTCAGGTCGTGCGATATAAACCCATCGCCCTCCTCGCGGCACTGGTATCGGAGAACGGGAAAACGGGCTCTCCTGTCTCCAATTAAATTCACGGGAATCGGTCCAGGGGTGAGAGGAGCGACCCCGGATTCCCTCCAAATTACAAGCGAGCTAAATTAACCCTTTAAGAGAAGCAAGATGGCGTCTCAAGGCGAGCGGGAGCCGGGGGTATTAGAAATGGATGTAGAATGTGTAGAATCCATGGCTCAGGATGAAACCCCCGTGCAGGAAATGTTGGTTGTACAGGAAAACGAACTCGCCCAACTGAACCCAGAGCCCGAAATGGGTGCGGCAGCGGCCGCGGTGTATGACACCTCCCCTCCCCCTCTCCACCAAAACCCTTCCCCAACCCCTGCCGAAACGGCTCACCCAAGCGCACCCGACATGGCCCATGCTATTCACCATGCTGGCACAAATGAATGCGGATATGAAAAACGAAATGAAAGGCATGAACAAAAAGATGGATACAAATACAAATGGAATGAAAAACGAATTGAACAAGCAAATAAACTGAATGGAAGCAAACATGAAGGAGGAAATGAAAAAGCTGCGGGGTGAGACGCAGAACATGGGCCGATGCCTGCAGGCGGGCATGAAGGCCGTGTCCAGGGAGATAAAAATGGCGACTCCACGTGTGGGAGCGAACGAGCTGGAAGGGGGTGCAATGGCTGTCGGGCCCGCGGTGGAGGCGGGTGAAAAAATAATTCGGGGGACGTGTTGGGCGAGGGTCGTGACGATGACCGAAAGGGAAAAATTAAATGGGGAGACCAAAACGTGTGAGACGGGACACGAGGTGACGACAACGGAAATAATAGTTGAGACAAGGGAGGTAAAGGGTGAAGAGGTGACTGAGTTGGCAGAGACACGGGAAAAGGGAACGATAGAGGGAAGCCTACACGATGAAGACGGGGTAAGTGACGCACACACACACATGGAGGTAGTGGAGGACAATGGGGGTGAGCTGGCGGACCGTGCAGGGACCCGGTGCGAGCAGCGGGATAGCCTCCTCCAGGAACGAGGGGAGGGAGTATGCCCCCTTGAGGCGAGTCACGACCAGGTGAGTTCGGTCGTGCTTTGCGAGTTCGAGGGGAGGAGTGCTGCGAACGGGTGCACGGAGAGCTTGGGGGGTATAGAGGCCCCGGAGACCCTTGTGGGGACACGAATGCCCAGTGTGGTTGTCCCTGTGTGTGTGGTGCAATGCGTGAGTGCGTCCCCGTGTGTGGAAGCGACCCCGTGTGTGAGTGGTGTGGTGGCGATGGTGCCAGAGTACGTGCTTCCCAGCACGCCGTGTGTGGATGAGGCACCGTGTGTGGAAGAGGCCGTGTGTGTGGATGAAACGGCCAGTGTGGATGAGGCACCGCGGGTGAGTGCCCCCGCGTGTGTAAGTGAGGGACGGTGTGTGAGTGAGGCACGAGTGAGTGGAAGGCCGCGAGTGAATGGAGCACCACGTGTGAGTGGTATGGTTTATGCAAGGGAGACCGTGTGTGTGAGAGAGCGGTATGTGAGGGAGATGTCGGTTGGCATGCGGGAGCACGCAGCCGCGTCTCCCGGTGTGAATGTAATGGTGAGGTGTGTGAGCGTCGTTACACGCAGGTGTGCGTGGGTGGAATGGAGGCGACGACGGCGACATGAGAAGAAAGAAAGCCGAGTAGCAGCTGTAGTTGTTTCGGGGACCGTGCCGGGTTCACCCAGCAGTGAGCACGAAGTCCGTGCTGTGCAACGCACGAGGCCCCCACGTGCTCGCTTGCGAGAGTGAAGTCCCGGTCCGGAAACGCACGCGGTGGATTTGCCGATCCCGCGGACGGACAAAGTTTAGGCAGGATTTCGAATTTGTACCGGACGGGTTCTCCACGTGATCGTGTGTGTTAAGCTCCAACGGGCAAAGCACATGTGTTCGCGTGGGGAACCCCTCGAGACGTGGGGCTTGTGTTTTTTTTATGCGCACGGTGACGTCATGGCTGCACGCGGGGTTGGAATCCGGCAGGAGGGGTATCCCTGCCGGATGGTACCGTCCAAGGAGGGACGAGGTACACGTGCAGCTGCATGACGTCACGGGCAGGTGCAAAGTGCGCGAGCTGTGAGTTGCCGCGCTGGTGATGCGCATGGAAAAAAAAAAAAGAAAAAGAAAAAGCAAGCCTCACTTTCGGGTGCACAGGATTCCTGGGCAAGGGGTGAAAGACCCCCTTGACCTAGGGCACAGGATGGAAACTAGTTAGGGGGAAGGGTTAGCTTAGTTAGACCGACTTCATGGGGCAGGGGTAAGTCCTCATGGAGTCCGTGGAATGGATTAGTTAGAGGGATTGTAGCGAGATTTAGGTTGGGAAATTGATTAATGAGATTATTTGGAAACAGTGACAGACTTGTGAATGTGAAGAGGGGACGTAGTTTAGCTACGTAGTGTTAAAAGGAACGTGCTACTAGTTTAAGGGACGACGTGGGAGCATGAGTTAGTTAGGGGAGGTAGTTAGAAGGATGGCAGAGTTCATCGGGGTGTGTGTTGAAGAGTGAGGTGAGTACATGTTGAGTGAGTGAGGCCAGCGGGTCTGTGTGAGTGGAGCGAATGGGGAATGCATGGTGCGATGAGTGATTGGGGGGAGGAGTGACTCCCGCCCAAGGGACCCCGGGGTCAGAGTAAAGTGAGTTAGCTGGGTTAGTCAAATTGAAAAATGGAGGTCGTTTTGTTGTTGGTGGGAGTGTAGGCTCGAAACCCGTTTGGAGGGGTGCAGGAGCCCTGTTGACGGGTTGGGAGCGTGGCTGCGAAAGGTGAGTATCGCTGAGTGGGTACCCCGGGCACCAGGCTAGTCGGCCGTGGTAGGCCAAGGGCCCATGGGGGGCCGGGATAGCGTAGTGGGCACGGGTGCGCCTGCTTGGTGCGGGGGCCCGGGGCGCCATTAGCCGCGTGGGCAGTGTTGTGGGCACGGGTGACCCTCGGAAAGGGGCCTGGGAAGCCAGCCTGCCACGTGTGCGTTTCAGGGGAGGTGCCATGGGGGCACTCCCCGGTGTTAGGGAGCTGGTAGGCTCGGAGGCATTGTAGTGCCCGGGGGTGCCATAGCGGGAGAATCGGCAGAGGGTCGTGCCTGCCAAAGGGAGCCACGTGTCCCAGCCATGAGACCGTGTGAGGGCACGGAGAGAAAATTGGGGGGCGAGGCCCGAAATTGTGAGGACACCAACACAGGCGACGGGAATCTGGGTTGTTAGAACCAATAGTTTAAGCGCGAGGCGCTTGTTGAAAGCCCTGGGGTAGTTTAACAGTTAAATGGTTAGGGTAGATAGGAAGTGTACCCCACCGCACCATCCATCCCCTCGCTCTCGTTGTGGGCCGCTGGACCCACTTTGGTTATAGATCGGTGAACTCTGGGGAGGCCATCCTGAGGCTTGAATTGGGCCTCGACACAGGACGCTAGCTCTCCCTTGTTCCCCTACGGGAAGGGAACGTAGGGGTTGGGAGTAGGCTCGGTGACAGGATAGGTTAGCCGAACAAAGACGATAAAAGGGGTTAGGGGACGATTTATAGTGGGGAAGTAAAATAAAAAAATAACTTGGGGCTAAATTGGGGTTTGACAAATTAAGGGAGTTGGTATGTACAGTGACAGGCAAAGGCGATAGGTGGGAGGGAGACAGGTAGGTAGGTCCGAGCCCGCCTTCCAAGTGGCCAGCACCACCGCACTCCCTCCACCAACCTCCACTGAACGGCAAAGGGCCAGCTTCATCTGCTGGCTGCGTTGCTGCAAGGCAAAGGCCGGCCCACTTCATCGGCAGCTGTTGTTTTGCTGCAAGGCCTGTGCCGGCCGGAACATCTGCAGCTGTGGTACTTCAAGGCCTGTGCTGGCCAGTTCGTCTGCCGGCTGTGTTTGCCTGCAGCGGCCTTCTTCTGCGGGCTGTGTTTGCCTGCTGCCTTTGCCATGCCATGCCCACTGCCCACGTTCACCAGCCCCGTTAAATTTTTGCTTTGCCCCCCCTGTTCATTGCCATGTGCGCCAGGATCAAAGCAACAGTTTGCAAGCTGCAAGAACTGCCCTGTTGGCAGCTACAACACGGGCCTGCAGTGGCGGCCCGTGCACCATGTTGTGTCATCCATCCATTCGTTGTGTTCATTGCGTTTGCCACTTGAGCTGGCACGGAGACTACGTTTGTGCAGCCCATGCACCGTTGTGGTTCACTGCGTTCAGTTCAAAAGGGAAGGCCTTGGACTGCGTGTGAGCAGCCGGCCACGTTCCCTGTCACCGGCATTGTTTGAGCCAGAGACTGCATGCGAGCAGCCTGGCTCCCTGCTAACTGCTTTCTTTTTGCAGAGTTCAGTGATCCTGGGCCATGGTTGAGTGTAAAATTTGTAAGTTAAGGTTAAGATGTACTGTACATATGAGTGCGCCCCCGGCATGTTTGTCTTAGCGCCGGCAATTTTATTTAAGTCGTCCGTGTGAGTGAGTTTGTTTAGGTAGTTACTCAGCCCTCAGGTTATTTATTTTGGGGACACGAATACCATGAATGTCGCACTCAGGGATCCGTAGGTAAAATGTACTAGGGGAAAACTACACATGATGGCACAAGAAAATTTGACGACTCGGGACGAGTCTGTAAAAAGGGGAGGGGGTAGTGTTGTGGTTGACGAAATTCACAAACCACCATTCAGGTCCCTTAGGTGAGATATCTCTGTAAGTATATGTGTAGTTAGGCCCAAACCCATTGTCTAGAGGGAATAAATGTCATTCACTCGGGCTGCGACT
>NC_140961.1:70256961-70321961 GCF_056783735.1 Eptatretus burgeri | reverse complement strand
GTGCATCAATCCCTAATGACACTCTCCCCAGCTTCCCATAACATCAACTATTATGCCTCATCCACCTTTTGCCACCCATTCAACTCTGTGCGGAGCACGTGAAAATGCTAGTATATATATATATATATTCTTCTTCTTTCGGCTGCTCCCGTTAGGGGTCGCCACAGCGGATCATCCGTATGATCCGCATGGTGATTTGGCACATGTTTTACGCCGGATTCCCTTCCTGACGCAACCCTGGTCACCTCTTACGACACAGGGATATGGTACACCTATTTTAACCGGGGTATACACCGGCCCAGTACACTGGTACTCACTTCACCGACCTCAGAAGGATGACAGGCTGAGTCAACCCCCTGGTGTATTAATTCAGTGGCCCAACGGGGCTTGAACTCAGAACCTTTTGGATCCCAAGCTGCTGCCCTAACCACTGCGCCAACACCAGGCTCGTATGTATATGTGTGTGTGTGTATATATATATATATATATATATATATATATATATATATATATATATATATATATATATATATATATATATATATATATATATATATATATATATATATATATATACACATACATACATACATACATACATACATACATACATACATACATACATACATATACATACAAATATCTTCTTCTTTCGGCTGCTCCCGTTCGGGGTCGCCACAGCAGATCATCCGTCTCCATTTCGCTCTATCCTCCACATCTTTCATTGACACTCCAACCACCCGTATGTTTGCCCTCACCGCATCCATGAACCTTTTCTTTGGCCTTCCTCTTTTTCTCCAACCTGGTGGCTCCATCCTCAGCATCCTTCTCCCGATATACTGCGCTTCCCTCCTGTGCACACGTCCAAACCATCTCAATTTCACTTTGTCTTTGTCTCTCTCACTTTGTCTCCAAACCGTCCTCCCTGCGCTGTCCCTCTAATATACTTATTCCTTATCCTGTCCATCCTCGTCCCTCCCAACGAGAATCGCAAAATCTTTAACTTTGCCACCTCCAGCTCCGGGTCCTGTCTTTTTGTCAGTGCCACCGTCTCCAAACCATACAACATAGCTGGTCTCACTACCGTCTTATATACTTTCCCCTTCACTCTTGCAGCTCCCCTTCTGTCACAAATTACTCCTGCAACTCTTCTCCACCCACTCCATCCTGCCTGCACTCTCTTTTTCAATTCTCAACCACACTCCGTTACTTTGGACCAGCGTTTCTCAACCTTTTTACCCTTGTGGAACCCTTGAAATACTTTTCATGTCTCAGGGAACCCCGACATAAAAATTATTATATACCATTATTAATATCCTTTATATTTTTTTATCTTTTATATTTTTATCATAGTTCACATGGTAAATATAATATTTTTTTTCCAGATACCTGGTTTAAGGAAAAAATGACCCCCTTTTTGTCAAATTTATTGGCAATGAAAAAAAAATACTTCTCGTTTATGAGACCTCACACCAAGGTTTCATTTCACACAAAAAAAATTGTTTTTTTTTTGTTTTAAAACGTCATTTTTGAAAGTGTTTGTCAACCCCGAGTCTGTTTGACAATTAAAAAACACACCTCATGTAACTTGATCAACAAAACTTAAACAAATAAAGCTGAAGCAATAAAGGTAAACAAAAGAACTAAACTAGAGAGAGAGAGAGAGAGAGAGAGAGAGAGAGAGAGAGAGAGAGAGAGAGAGAGAGAGAGAGAGAGACCGAGACCGAGACCGAGACCGAGACCGAGACCGAGACCGAGACCGAGACCGAGACCGAGACCGAGACCGAGACCGAGACCGAGACCGCGCTGGGAAGCACAGAGAAGATAGATGGACACTGAGCATGCATCCCATACTTGAGTCAGTCACTCAATGATACACGATCCGCCGCGTACAGGACGTCCACTAACCAGTGAGGGCGGTTTCACACTGGCACCATATAGACATCGTTAAATACATTCCCTATGGTTGTTATAATTGTAAATAATATAAGAGGTTGAAACCTCTGTTATAATAACCAATTCCAACAATATGCCGTATGTGAATAGTAAAATTACGAACATTAAATCAAACAAAAACTACTCAAAAATACATTAGCGTATTTATTACTGTTTCTCGCGGAACCCCTAGCGACCTCTTGCGGAACCCTAGGGTTCCGGGGAACCCCGGTTGAGAAACACTGCTTTGGACAGTTGATCCCAAGTATTTCAACCCATCCACCTCCCCCACCTCAACTCCTTGCAACCACACACACACACACACACACACACACACACACACACACACACACACACACACACACACACACACACACACACACACACACACACACACACACACACACACACACACACACACACACACACACATACACACATACACACATACATACATACACACATACATACATACATACATACATACATACATACATACATACATACATATATACATATATATATATATATATATATATATATATATATATATATATATATATGGCTTCTGAGGCATCCATGCAAATGAATGGGGAAAAGGGGGAAAACTCTCTGAATCAACCCCTAAACAGGAGACTGATTCCTCCCCCTCCCATGCAAATGAATGGGGATACCTTTCTGACTCGAGGCCCATCAGGTCACAAGAGGAGAATTATTTTCTCCCCCCCCCCCCCGACCCTCGGTTCATGAGGTCAAAAGAAGAGATCGATCTCTGCCCCATTACTTACTGATTTTCTTTTATATTTTCACTCCACTCAAAGAGTGATCCAATAAATATTTGTCCATGTTCTATTCGAGGTAATAAATTAATTTTCTGATTACATTCATCACCATCAAGTATATTCACAAATATTATTTTAGAACTTAGTTCTTGGTTTATATGTCTTTGTTGAGCAGAAATATAATGATAAACTTCTCTCAATGTTCTTGTTTGACGACCTCATGATCCACATATCATTTTGAGATTGTCGTATATTGTTTTTCCATTGTTGAATTGATAACCATCAAAGTTTTCAGTCCATTCAAGGATATTAATTTTTTTTCCTAACATCCTCCAACTTATTTGTAATTAAATTTATCCGCTTATTTGTTTTATTTACTTTTACCCCGGTTATTTCTTCAAAAAGATTTATTTGATATTTCTCACATTCGTTATGTTTCCGATTTAAATACCAAGGCTGATTACATCTCCACTCTTTGGTTTGGTTATTGCTTGGTTCTATCATTTATAAATCAGTAAAAAGACGCCCCTTAATACCGAAACTTATAACCATAAGGGATACTCTTGATTCCATTCTCTAAAATATATCTTTTATCATCAAAAGCTCCTAATGCTTTCTTATTTATCTCTTCTGTATATAATTGATGTTTATAACTTCTTATTGTATTCATTTTTCTTTAATCTTCCTTCTTTAAGGTTAAACAGTTGTAATATTGTTTAAAGTTTATTGTTTCCTTGATATTTTTCCGAATTCCCTTTAGCTTCTTATCACATGTTTCAATGTTATTATTATCAATATACGTAATGGCATAAGACTTTGATCTCAAGCTCACAAATTCACTCATAACCTTTCCACCCAACTCATCTTTAAACTTACCAATAACCGTTTTATTCTTCCATGAAAACAACATACTATCAGACTTGTAATTACTTGTATCATACATATAAAATATTATCAATCATATCCTCAGAAACATCACTTGTCTTAATTTCTAATATAAAACTACCTGTATCCAGATATAGCAATGACACATTATCCTTATACTTTAATTTTAAATTATTATCGTAATAGTCATACATTAACGACTTTGACAAGTCAAAAATTGATGTTCCTATATAAATCGGTTTATTCATTTTAATTCTCTCTTTTTTTCAAATGAATAGCACAAAAGTTCTCTGAAAACACCTCTGCTCGTTCAAAACTTGGTCTATTAATTAACTTTGAAGCCTGTTTCCAAGATGTAGAAAGTCTTATGTTTTGTCGATTCCTAACATTTTCCATAGTCTTTCCAAATACAGCATTATTCATGAATTTATAAAAGTTCTTCTCAAAATCTGTTTTTGATTCTGTTCTCCTTTTTGTATTAAAATCAATATATTTCTTTAACCAAAGACTGTTGAAATTTCAAAATTCGACGAATTTTCCTCACTCTCATCCCAGCAGATAAATATTGTTTCAAGTTCCTTTGATGTAAAACATTACTTTCTTTATCATTTAATGTTGTAAGTAGTTTTTCTGGAGATGTACCTTTTATATTAAATGACTCTTGGTAATCACTTAACCATTCTTTTCTTGGACTTTCTTTATCAGGGGCATAAGGTAGGTCTTTATGTTTGTTATGAAGTTCTTCTGGATATTTTAAATCAACCTCAAAATAATATCCAATTTCAGCTTCATCCAATTCTTTTTGAGAGGAGATAACAATGTCAAGTAAAACTTTTTCATAATGTTTTTCTTTACCCATTTAAGTTTTCCATAAGGTAAAGATTGAGACATAGCCCACCCATACAAATTGTTAGCATCATAATACATCAGTAAGAGTTGTCCTCAGTCTTATTATGATCTGGAAGATATTTGTTATTTGCTTTGGCATATCTCTTGGAACATACTTGAGATATTCCTCCTCTTTTAGTCTTCTTTATCATTAAAAGCATATCTATATCACTGATAAATTCCAAATTTTGTTTTGTCATTTTTAACATGGAACTCCAAGACAAGGCTGTGTAATAGTGAATGGGGTCTAATCCATAATAATTTTTCTTATGGACAGACTGTTCTAAAAGTTTCAAACACATCAACCAATAACAATACATCAGTTTTAAGATATAAATCATGATATTCTCCAAGATTCTTTATTTTAAACTTCTCCCAAACCTTTTTAGCTTGTGTATAATATATATCGGAAATATGAGTTTTATTTAACTTTCCATAGAAATTTTCCCTTGAAGGAAGTTGTGTTTCTTTAAACTTCTCAAATGAATCCATAAAGTCATACGGATATATTCCCTTTTGTGATAAGAGATCAATCTCTTCTTGATTTGAGAAATACGATTGAAGACTCGGGAAGTTTTTAATATTTGATACTAATTCAGATAATGGACTTGACATAAACTTGTATGCGTCAATAAATCTGATATGGGTTATGGGGATGTATAAATTATTTTTGGGAATAAGATGTATTTTTGATCTGTGTTTGGAATGGCAAAAATAGATCCAGATGTCTTTGAAAATTCATTGATAAATAGATGTGTGTCATAGTGAGCGTTGTTGTGAAGAAAGACAGGAATAAAATTTGGAGGCTTGTAATTAAGATTGCAATGGGAATGAGCTGGGCCTCTATATTTACCAGTAAGATGACAGTGATCCTAACCTTGGCCTCTCCCTCAATTTCCTCATCACAAATATGACAGATACTGTTCTTTCTAAATTCCTTTTTCTCTTCCTTTGTTAATGACATTGGTTTATAGGTTTTCACCATTATTTCTCTTCGTCTTGTACAATCTTTTTCCCCCAAAAAAAAAAAAAAATAGTCTTACAAACTCCTCTGAGGCATCTTCTCCTTGATAAAGTTCTAACTTGTTGTATTCATCACCAACCGCTGATTTGATATAATAACAGAAACCACAAGGAGTATGTTTTTGATATATATTTGTGTATGATTTATTTGGATTTGGAGAAACAGTTTTTATCTTTTCAAGGATACTTTCAAAATCAGCAAATATCACAAACGGATGTTTTATAGATTTGTTGAAATCTTTGAATGATATGTTTGAACCTGCTTTTGGTAAATTGATATGGTTGATTTATGATTACTACAATATTTCGAATGTTGATTTAATCGTTCTTTTGTGTGAAAGGAGTTGAAACATCTCTTACAAGGATATGTTTTACATTTTCTCTTATATATTTGTGATTTGGTTAATCTTAAGAAATTTTTGATGAAAGCATAATGTGATTTTTCCTCTGAAGTAAAGTGGAGGTCAATGTGTTTTATCATTTTTATCGTTGTTTGAAAATTTTAATATCTGAACTTATTTGTATCCATTAATCCATATACATTAACAGATAGATTATTCATTTTCTCAAATTTAGGAATATCTCTCAATGACATTGGAAACTTTAAATCTTTAACATTTAATGTATTCTCGTATTTCTTATAATGTTTAACCCTTTCAGGATTCCATTGTGGAGGATGTAAGTGAGCAAGAACAGACCATAGAAAACATTTACTATCTTTGTTTTGAATATTAACAACCGCTTTCTTAAGTTTTATCTTTTTTGGTAAATCAATATCAGAAGAAGCTTGAAGAGGATCTGACTTTTAGATGTGTATATATAAAAAGATTATTTTTGTGATAGTGAATCCACTTCCTACTACAGTGTTATCAACATCTTGTTCCTGTCTCTGGAGATCATTCAAAACATCACATCTTACAAAATCTTGAAATCATGAGATAAAGTGTGGGTTTGTCCTCATATAGGGAGTAGTTTCATCATCTTGTTTTACCATTTTCCATTTTACTCCCATATAAAACTTTAAAGTTTTCATTTCACTGAATGTATTTTAAATTATAGTTTCAATACTTTGTTTTACCATATCAACAGCTTCCATGATTGAAGATGGTCCAGGGTCTTGAAAACGAAACAATCTTATTTTTATATGCCCTTTAAATGCCCCATCAGTGTTTTCAATGAAGAATTTTGCTCCCCTTTCTTCATTGTTCTTGTGTTTGCATGATTAAAGGTGTTTATTATAATTTTTTTAAAGAATATCATTATCACATCTATCACAATGTTTTGTTTCTTGATCAAGTGGAGATATTTGTTTGAAAAAATTGAATGTGTGTTTGTTGGTTTGAAGGTGTTTTTTCTAATATTTATATTCATGATTACAAACATCGCAGTACATTGTATTCACCATATTTATATTATAAAACGTTGCTTAAAATAAAATGTTCTTGATGAAAATTCCGTTTAATTTATAGGTGAATCTGTGCTTAAAACTAATTTATCCTCCAACTTTTTTCACTTAATAAATACAATGCATCAAGACACAAAGGACAAGTTTCAATCATCTCTTAATTTGTTGAAGATACTGAGAAATATGTCAAGGATGTAAAATTGAACAAAGATAAATATAACGATTGGATAAAAACAATTATGCTGAATAATATGAGTTCTTCAATTTCCTTCATTGGAAGGGCTTTATTATATCTCGAAGAACATCAATTAAAGTATCTCCAACAAAAGTTTCTCCTCTCCTTCTGGTGATATATTCAAAACTAGAAAAAGCAATGAAACAAGAAAAAAGTACTAGAAAACTAGAAAATAAAAACCTTATGGATGAAGCTTGAGAAAGAAAAGATAAGACCATCCGTAATATGCAAGGAGAAATTTGCATTTTTTTCAACAACCCCAAAGATATAAATCCTGATGAAATAAAGGATGTTAATATATCAGGTGAAATGACATTTCGTTCAATAGTAGTAAAGGATCATTAGGTCATCTCTTCGAGCATGACCTAATAATATAGGTGTAGATGTCCTTCGGTCCATCCGTCCGTCCGTCTGTTGCGAAAATGACGATTTTCAAATTCTATCTCCTCTGCCATTTCTCAAGCGATCTTGAATTGGATTGTGGCATATGAATCTATGCGACAATATCTAAATTTTGATCGGGCCAGATTTTCGATATTCACTTTCGTTTTCGTGTCACGTGACTTCAAATTTGGCAAAAAATGTGAAAATGATGATTTTCAAAATCTATCTCCTCCTACATTTCTCAAGCGATCTGGAATTTGATTGTGGAATATGAATCTATGGGACAATATCTAAATTTGTTCGGGCCGCATTTTCGATATTCGCTTTCGTTTTCGTGTCACGTGACTTCAAATTTGGCAAAAAAATGCGAAAATGATGATTTTCAAAATCTATCTCCTCCTAGATTTCTCAAGCGATCTTGAATTTGATTGTGGCATATAAATCTATTGGACAATATCTAAATTTTGTCAGGCCGGATTTTCGATATTCGCTTTCATTTTCGCGTCACGTGACTTCAAAGTTTGCAAAAACTGCCCTACCTTCAGTCGGCTATATATTTTCTCGCAGAGATGACCGTCACTCCCGCACGGGGGTAATTTTTTTTTAATTACCCTTAATATAAAAAATGTAGTAGTTGAATCTGTTTATGAAAAAAAAGTCGATAAATATCGATGGTAATGTTTTTTCTACGAATTAAATATGAGTCAATATTCAACTGAAGATTTTGAAGATTATGAGAGTGATTATGATACCGAGAGTTTGTGTTCAAACGACAGTTATGATACTGAGAGTTTGTGTTCAAACGATAGTTATGAAAGTAGTTTTATAGATGATTGTGAAAGTGCCGAAGATGAATTTCAGTAAAAGTAAAGTTTTACTTTGTAAATATGCTAGATTTTGAGCCTCTTCAATTCTCTGATTCTCCATATGACAAATTTAAGAATTGTCCTGCATGTGATAGAGTGGGATTAAACACAGAGTCAAAAGCCTATAAACAATGCATATTCTGTAATTATCTTCTAATTAATGAAAATAAAAAATATAAAAAGGAAAATAATTATTTTAGATTTACACCAAAAATGAATTACTTTACAAGATTGATGAGAGAAATGAATGGAAAGTATGAGGGTGATAACACACCTTTCCTTGCAAGGGAAGAAACTGAATGCATAAGAGAAATGTTCAAAGGATTGTTGTTATATATTATTCACGATTGTCATTTTCAGGGAAATATCAACACAAGATATTGTATAAATAAAATAATGAATTATCTTGAAATGAAACCCGAACTTAGGATAAAATATAAAGTTTCTAAAAAAGCCAATAATAAATTAAGTAACCTGTTTTCCAAATATATAAATGAATGGTTTTTTACCCATTTGGGAAAATAAGATAAAATTTAACAATCATGAAAATCTTACAAATTCATTAAGATGTCTCATGGTTGGTTCAAGCGGACGTGGAAAAACCTGCTTACTATTGAAGATGCTCCTGACTCCCAACTTTTTAGATTATGATAATTTAATAATTTTCACAAAGTCGAGTTTTCAACCAGATATAATACAACTATTTTGTGATACACAGAGATATAAAAAAAAATCAAAACCGATAACTTGTATTCTTAGTGATAATACGGATGATATACCTTCTCCCCAAGATTTGGATAAATCAAAAAAGAACCTCGTTATCTTTGATGATTGTGTTAATGAGAGAAACCAAACGGTCATGGACAGCCACTACACAAGAGGGGAGACATTCTTCTTGTAATTGTATTTATCTTATTCAATCATACTTTCAACTTCCTCGTCGTTCCATCAGAAACAATGCTAATACTTTTATTTTATTCAAGTTAAATTCAATAGATATAAACAATTTTTGGAGACATAATTGTTCTACATTATGTAGTAAAAAGGAATTTGGGGATTATATGAAGCACATGACTTGAGAATATAAATATATTGTTGTGAAACAAGATGAGATATTTAGGGATATATTTTTGGTTTCATAAACAATTACATATATAAATGACAACTCATATTATAAATCTTGTGGGTAAATCTGCGTCTGGAAAAAACTTTCAGAAATCAAGTTTCTTTTATAGAACAAATGAGAATATTGTAAATTTACTTTAAAAACACCCCGTGATACGCCTTGTATCAACAACAACTAGAGCAATAAGACCTGGAGAAGTAAAAGGTGAAGATTATCACTACATTTCAGTGGAGGAACATATGCAACTGAGGAATGAAGGCCAAATATTTGAGGAGGTTTCTCTTGGTACAACAAAATATTCACATTGTAAGGGTGAGTTAAAGAAACTAAAATCTGGTGGTATTGGGATATTAGAAACTAATCCAGAAGGAATGAGACAAATTATTAAACATCTGAATGGAGTTAAGATTTTATCATTGGGTTTTGATGTTGATCAAGAAACTCAATGCAGACATATGAAAAGCAGAGATACAAGTATTATTGAAGAAGAAATTACAACTCGTATTAATGTGAATAAAGAATTTGATGAAATATTTCAAGAAAAGGATTTCTTTGAACACATCTACTTGGATGCTGAAGAAAAGGAAAATTTCCCTGTTGATCTTTACAATTCATTAAATAATATTTTCCAATAAATAAATGGATGCCAAAGAAAGAGCAAGAAGATGTAAGGAACATCAAGAGTTGGTTTCAAAAGTTGTAAAACAACAGGAACACAAAAAGAAGAAACGCAGACAGAAACTAACGGGTGAAGAAGCATTTGAAAGAAAACAAGATAAATTTTTTAAACCACTTTTAAAAACTTCCCAAGATTTTTTTTTGATGTTTCCACAGTTCCCACAATAGAATATACTCCTCAAAAACTTCAAATCTTAAAAGATTTCAGTCATATGATGGAGGAAGAATAATAACATATAGGAGAATTAGCATATGATGATGAAGGATTATTTCAACAACTGGAAGAGATTAATCAACCCCCTGATTATATTGTGAATGCTCTTCAAAACGATGAATATTCAGCGGAATCAAAAACCAAAGCAGGACTCATTCCAACAGAACAACCAGCAATATTTCATCTTGTTCAAGAAAAGGTATTGATATTTAATGATGAATTAAGGTTCTTAAGTTCTGCTCAACCTCTCGTTAAACTTACTCTGAGATTAATGTTTCTTCTCAGAAAAGATGGAAGACAAGGTTCAACTGTGAGGGATGAATCAAAGTATATTGATAAACCATTGATATGAAAAATAATGATGATAGAGTATATATTGATCTGCTGGGCTCTGTTAATTATAGGGTTAGTCTTTCTGGTAAAAGTAGGAAGAATGAGAAGGAGAAACACAGTATTCAGGCTTTAAGTATCCTTGGTTCAGGTGTTAGTTTTCTTCCAAATGACCCATCACAATTAGTTAATCGACTGTTATTGTTGTTAGGTAGTAAGAAGGCTGGAAATAATTGTTTTAATGAAGCATCAGCCATTTTAAACCAGTTGATGAACATGAACATAATTAATAAATACCAATATAAAGACATTTTATCTCATATTAAATAAGATGAGAAGCACAATCCTTAGTTTCAATTTCACAACAAACGACCACACATCTTCATTCCCATACCCACTACAACTTGACACAACAAAAGAATATGAGGCATCTTTATTGTCCATGGAAACTTATAATACCTTATTTCATATAACCGAGAAAAATAACAAGTTTAGTTATAATCCGGGAAGTGGATACAAAATGATAATGTTTCACCCGGAGCATATGAGATTTCTCTAATATCTTCCGAAATTGTTCGTCTTATGAAAGAACAGGGTGATGAACCAAAAATATTGTTGTAGATATTCAAAAACATACTTCAAAATCAACGATTAAACTTAAAAATAACGACAAGGTTGATTTAACAATTGATAAATAATTCATTTCGTGAGTTATTGGGTTTCTCCTCAAAAAATATTGAAACTAATGGGACGTTTTACAGTGATACTGTCATTCAAATATCCTCAGGAATAAATTCGGTATTAATTCACTGTGATTTGATTGATCGTGCTTATAATGATGGAAAAAGAACAAATACAATATTTTCATTCAGCGCATACTCAAACCCAATTGGTTATAAATTCAAAATGGAACCCAAAAATCTGGTTTATCTCCCTGTGTCAGGAAAAACCATATACAGAGTAAATTTTAGGATAACCGACCAAGATAATCGTAAGATTTCTTTTAATGGAGAAGTTATATCCATCAGAATTCACCTACGTGAAGTTTTCCAAGAAATAAATACTATGGTTATTGTGAGGAAACATCTTCTTCTTCCTTCGGCTGCTCCCGTTAGGGGTCGCCACAGTGGATCATCTGTATGATCCGCATAGTGATTTGGCACATGTTTTACGCCGGATGCCCTTCCTGACGCAACCCTGGTCGCCTCTTACGACACAGGGATATCGTACACCTATTTTAATCGGGGTATACACCGGCCCAGTATACTGGTACTCACTTCGCCGACCTCGGAAGGATGACAGGCTGAGTCAACCCCCTGGTGTATTAATTCAGTGGCCGAACGGGGCTTGAACTCAGGACCTTTTGGATCCCAAGCGGCTGCCCTAACCACTGCGCCAACACCAGGCTATTGTGAGGAAACATGAGTTGGGAAAATATAAAATAATTACAGGGGATGGGATGTTCCTTTCCCTATACTACAAGGGTGAAGGTATGTATCTTGCTGGAGGATGCTATAAACCTAAGAGACAAAGGGGTGTCAGATATCAATTTAGAGGAGATGGGATAATTGATACTCTAATGGGTATAGGTTCAACTATTCTTAAACATAAAGACCGAATTGGTTCAACTGCTTCTGCTGTGGGAAATGTAGCAGGTGCTATTAAGAGTATAAAAGATGCCCAAAAGGAATCTCAGAAATTACAAGCAATAAAAGAAATTTAAAAAGGCAAAACTCAGTTGTCCACCCAAGAACGACAGAAAATAATTCAAATACTTGGGTCAGGGTTTCAAAAGTTTTAACATCTTTTTTCCTAAATAAATACAAGTATGGAAGCAATTGATAGTATCTATGATTTGGATGATACCATTGTCATCTCAAACTCCACTAAAAAAGATTACTTCAAGGTAAATGCAATAACTGGAACAGACTGGAATGCAAATGGTACAAAAAGTTTTGAAATAAATAATCAACAAACTTATTTGAATATATCCGAAAGTTTCTTGTTGTGTAAATTTAAATTCACTAAGGCTGGGAATAACACAAACGCTGCACTCGTAAATTATTTCTTATGGAAAATGTTTGATAGTGTTCGTTTATACATTGGGACACAAGAAGTTGAAGCGGTTGATTATGTCTCTGCTGTATCTGAAATGATGAAATTTACACGATATACGTTCTGTGATAGAATGGGAAAGGGGGCTGTCGAAGGTTTTATTCCTGATATGTCAACGGGAACAAACACATACCCTGGGTATAGTCAAAGGAAGGGAATGTATAATGATGATGCAAAAGCAGTTAATAGTTTTACTGTGGCAGTTCCTCTTAAAGGTATATTTGGATTTTGTGATCATGATAAAGTTCTGCATGGTCTTAAAATTAGATTTCAACTACAAAGGAATGATAATGAAAATAGATTACTTTTTAGTGTTGCCAGTGCTTTTGGTGCTCAGAAGAAATTTGTAATTGATGAAATGAGTTGGTGTATTAGTGAATATACTCCTAATCTTAAAACAGAAGAGATGTTGAAAAGAAGACTTAACTCAAAGAAACCACTCAATGTATCATACCTCAAAAGAATATGTCAACACGTTAAACTGAATCAAACCACTTGCATGTGGAATTTGGGTGTTCTGGAAGGAAAGCCACGATATCTGTGGATCATTTTTTAAAAACCAGATGGTGATACTGCTATTGATAAGAATAATGCATTGAGTGATAATGCTAAGGTGAAACAACTTCATGTTTCTCCAGATGGAACATTTTATCCACGAGATAGATTGGAAATTAATTTGGGAAAAAATGATTATGCTGAAGCATGCAAGTCTTACCAAAAGGTGTGTGAAAGTGATGGAAATAAAGAACCTATTTTGGATATGACAGCATTTAAAAGTTTGTATACAATCTATGCGTTTCACCTGAGTGCTCAAAAGGAAACTATAAAGTCTAATCGAGTGGATACTTCCCTATACATTGAAAGAGGAGAGAGTGAAGAAGTTCATGCATATTGTTGATTTTTGGAAGAAACAGAATTACAGATTAATACAGATAATGGTGTTATGATTAGTCTCACATAATTTTTTGTGAAATAAATGAGTGGCAAAGTACCAACTGGGGTATATTTTAATCAAATCAATCTTCATAAACTATCATCTTGTGTTCAAAATGAAAAGCCTTGTATTTTTAACGTTAATACAATTCAGAGAAAAGGAGCAGCAAGAATTGATGTTTTGCTCACAAGAGAACAGGTTAAAATCTTGAACGATACTGGCTCACTTAAAATGAAAATGTCAAAACCAATGTTGAAGAAATATTCAATAAGAGAGATGAGTGGAGGAATTCTCCCATTTCTAATTCCTTTATTTGCTGGTTTAAGTGCGGTTGGAGCATTGACGGGCGGTATTTCAACAGCGGCGAA
Organism: Eptatretus burgeri; assembly: GCF_056783735.1. NCBI lineage: Eukaryota > Metazoa > Chordata > Myxini > Myxiniformes > Myxinidae > Eptatretus > Eptatretus burgeri. The sequence continues at coordinate 70,307,793 of NC_140961.1, read as the reverse complement.
AGCTTCCAACGAAAGGAAGGCTCAACTCCGGGCTCAAAAATAATTGGAAAGACATAACAAAGAGTTGGAGAAACAAATTAGTGGAAGTGGTGTAAATGTAGATTTTGCTGAAAAACATGAAAGTCTGCCTGATAAAGCGAGATTGTTAGTTGGAGATATGCTTTCTTCTGTCGCACAAGCAGGTGTAAAATTAACTAAAAGGGGTAATGGATTATATATTTCTTATAAATAAATGAGCATGGATGAGTGGTTTAAAGAATTTGGAAAGAATACAACATCAAATTTACAACTTGTCAAATATTGTAAGAAATTAAAAATTCATAATGTGGTTATTTGTATGAGAGATGAATTAACAAATGTGCCTAAACATACAAAGAATATTATTATGGACTTCGAAGATAATAATGGGAACGGTTCTCATTGGGTTTGTATTTTTAATAGTCAAGACAAATATTATTTTGATAGTTTTGGTCTTCCACCACCTGTTGAAGTCATAAAATTCTTACAGAATGGTGTTAATCAAACATTTCAAGTCCAATAATTAAATTCCATGTGTTGTGGTCAATTATGTCTATATGTGTTATTTCAACTCAACAAAAATAAAAAAAATTATGACATTATTTTTAATCTAATATAAATGACATGTTCGTAAAGATGGTTCTATCTTTGGTATATCCCAAGAACTGGATATTGATTTATCAAATTATTACACAAAAGGCACAGGCTGAACAACAGAAATATAGTATAACAAAAAATATTAACATGAAAAATGCTTATAAATTAATAAATTATCCAAGCCCGACTGACACGAATGACTTCGTGAGATTAAGTGATTTATCACAAAAAAACATCCTGAAATAAAACGGCCGTGTATTCCAAAGATACAGAAGTGTTGATTTTATCTCCAGGTCATACAGAATTCACAGTTCCAATTAAAATATTTTTTTTTTATAAAGAAGGGCGTATCGTTTGTATGAGAATCGAACAATGGGGGTATGATATGAATGATTTAGGGTATAATTGGTCATTTAAAATTGACCTAGAAGACCTGGAACAATTAAATCAGTCTCGTGAGGAAGAATACTATCCACTTGGTATAGAGAATGAGTTTTGTGGAGCCACGATTAGTAAACAACAAATAAAAGAATTTAATAAGGGTAAATATAATAATGGTTTTGCCCGAGTTTATATCATGAAAACAGAAAAAAACAGGATTATAGATAATAAGTAAGGAAATACAAAATGATTTGACTATGGCAAGATGGGGAGGTGTTTCCTGTCATAATATTATTGTCATATATTTCTAATACATAAATGACAGCAAGAAGGCTTCAAGAAAATTATCATTTCTGTGTCCATGCATACCTTCAAGAAAAGGGTATTCGGTATTTTAATAAATATGTTCTACAACATAAGAATGATGCATTTTCAATAAAAGATTGGCTTTATACTGATGTTGTTAAACCGACAACTTGAGATTTAATTAAAATGTGAAATAATGAAAAAATTATAAAGTTAAGAAAACGTAAGGCTCTGAGAAATTCAGAAGAAATTTTATTGGCTTCCTGTTGTAAAAAAATTATTTTGGATAGAAGATTAACAAGAAATCCTGATGAATATATGTATGATATTCTATGGGGTGGAAGTGATTCAAGGATAGTAAGGGACGAGGAAGGAGTTGAAGAAACTGAGACAGAAGAAGAGAGAGAAGATGAAGAAAAGGAGAAGATAGAGGGAGGAAAGGGAGAAGAGAGAGAAGAGAGAGAAGGAGGAAAGAGAAAAGAGAGAGAGAGGAGGAGGAGAGGGAGGAGAGGGAGGAGAGGGAGGAAAGAGAGAATAAATAAATATGAAAATATGGAAACCAGTGAGATTAAAAAAAGATTGGGTGTATTTCAGAAAATAAATGTCTCAACGTACCGAGGAGGAAAACAAAGAATTGACAAGTCTATTAGAAATATTTTCGACAAGACTATTGACATCGTTTTCAAGTGAAAGATATTGACGTTAATTAAAGTTTTGCATTATTTTCTTAAATAAATGGAGGAGAGAGTGAAGACATTTCTGAGGATTCTTTATGTTTTAAAAATTAAGATTCAAATGTGCATGTTGCAAACTAAAAAGGTTTTTGCACTCTGTCGGAATTTTTCTCATAAATAAGTGAGTTATTGTGTCAAATGTAAAAAGAAAACTCGCACTAAAAATATCTCATATTTTAAAAGTAAAAATAATAGGGTTATACAAAAAGGTACATGTTCGGTGTGTGGTTCAAAAAAGAGTCAATTTATCTCCAAACATAAACGTGGAGGAGATATACAAAAGTTTTTATCAGGAAGTAAATTTACAACGACTGGAATACCAGGGGAATTGCATCTACCAGGGTATTCTGGTCCATCATTACTTTCTTTCTGAATTACTTTCAGAATTACTTTCTGTGGTCCAGGCACAAACTTGGATAAAAGTTTGATGAGGCAGACAATCCTAAACCATGGAGTGAACCCATCAAATAGGGTTGATGAAGTGTGCATGAGGCACGATATTGGTTATGGGAATACCACAACTTTGGAAGAAAAGCATGAAGCTGATAGAGAAATGTTGTATAATTTGTCTCTGATACAAAATCCAACCATGAGAGAAAAAGTTGATTGTTTCATCATGAAGAATATGATCAGTACCAAACTGAAACTTGGGCTTGGAAATTCAAAAAACTTATAGGCTCTAATGATGTCATTAAGACTGAAGAGCAATTAGCTGATGAATTACATAAACCAATATTTACAAAGTTTCATAGAAGGAAGGTTTATTCCAAGTAAGTTGATTATATCTGGTCTGCTGATTTGATTGAACTCAATAATGATGAGGAGTACAAGTATGCTTTAACCGTTATTGATTTGAGGAGGAGATATGTGTGGGTTGTCCCTTATGGTAATAGGTAATACTCTTATGTTTTCCTTTCAACAGATATTTAATAGAAGTAAGAGAAAACCTAAAAAATTGTGGACTGATGAGGGGAGAGTTTTATAACAAGACATTAATGAATTTTCTAAAAAATAACAGCATTACATTATACAGTACCTTGAATGAAGGAAAAGCCGTTGTTATTGAGCGCTTTAATCGCACTTTAAAAGAGAGACTATATAAAAAATTCACACAACTCGGTTCTCAACAATGGTCATCTTTTATTCAGGATATTGTAGATAAGTATAATGACACGATTCACATGTCAACGAATACGAAACCATCAGAAACATTTACGAAATTAAAATATGAAAAAGAGATTAACATCAGAAAACCTAAGTTCAAAGTTGGTGATATCGTAAGAATATATAGGTGGAAATCTCATTTTGAAATAGGTTATACAAAGCGATGGACAAATGAAGTTTTTAAATTGTTGATGTAATAGATGCAGTTCCTTGGACTTATAAGGTATATGATTTAGAAGGGGAAGAGATTTTAGGTTCATTTTATTCACAGGAATTACAAAAGACAAAACTAAGCAGATAATACCAATGGGAGCAATGGGTTGGCGCTTCACTCCCTCCTACTATACACCTTTGTGGACACTAGAGGGACAAGTCCGAGGTGTATTACAGTATATAATGTGTGTCAAGGGGGTCGTTCTTAGATCTGTGAACCCCAAACACAGAATCCTCAACTGAATAGTCAGTCAAGGCTTAGCTTTTGTTTGTTGGTGTGTGTGCAATGTGGGACGTTCTTAGATCTGTGAACCCCAAACACAGAATCCTCAACTGAATAGTCAGTCAAGGCTTAACGTTTGTTTGTTTGTGTGTTTGTGTGTTTGTGTGTGTGTGTGTGTGTGTGTGTGTGTGAAAGAGAGAGAGAGAGAGAGAGAGAGAGAGAGAGAGAGAGAGAGAGAGAGAGAGAGAGAGAGAGAGAGAGAGAGAGAGAGAGAGAGAGAGAGAGAGAGAGAGAGAGAGAGAGAGATATATATATATATATATATATATATATATATATATAGATATATATATATATATATAGATAGATAGATAGAGAGATAATATAACAGGGGGCATAACCAACCCCATCCCTAACCCACCCTTACCCTCACATTCAAAATCTCAACCCCAACCCAAACCCACCCTTACATTCAAAACCACAACCCCAACACAAACCCACCCTAACCCTCACATTCAAAATCTCAACCCCAACCCTCACCCACCCTAACCCCCACATTCAAAATCTCAATCCCAACCCTCACCCACCCTCACCCTCACATTAAAAATTTCAACCCCAACGCAAACCCACCCTTAGCCTCACATTTAAAATCTCAACCCCAATGCAAACCTGTCCTAACCCTCACATTCAAAATCTCAACCCCAACGCAACCCTCGCCCAACACAATATCTTTTTTCTAAATTCGTATTTCAACAATATATATATATATATTTTTAATGTTTTTTTTTTCTCTTCTTCCAATTGTCTTTTCAGGCTTTCATGTTTGATGAAGTAGAAAGGGGGAGTAAGAACCTTCCTGCATCTTCTTCCCAGAACTAACAATATATCTATATATATATATATATATATATATATATATATATATATATATATATATATATATATTTTCTTCTTGCAATTCTGTCTTCTAAGGCTTTCAGGTTTGATGAAGTAGAAAGGGGGAGTAAGAACTTTCCTGCACTTTCTTCCCAGAACTTTCTTGATATTGTTCTCATCAAGCACCATCCAACAAAGAACCACATCGATCGGTTGAGATCCCCAAGAGGACTCTTGGGAGAAACCACATTTCAAGTCTCCAAAATAAACCCAACTTTCCAAGGTATAACCACTTTCCTGTCGAGTTTCCAAGATATGTATCGCATTGTGAGTTATCAAGCCAGAACCCACATTTCAATTCTCCAAAATAAAACCAACTTACAAAGTCTCCAATGAATTACTCATTTCCTGATTTTTTTCAAAATTTGTGAGTCTACAAGGTAGGCTCCATATTTAGAACCATCTTGGCAGAACCCTTTTCCCGAGTCTCCAAGGTAGTTATTTAAACCGTCAAAGCAGAACTCATTTACTGATTTTTTTTTCAAAATTTGTGAGGTCTCCGAGGTTGGTTTCATATTTAAATCCACCAAGGATAACTCATTTACTGATTTTTTTCAAAATTTGTGAGTCTCCGAGTTAGGCTCCATATTTAGAACCATCTTGGCAGAACCCTTTTCCTGAGTCTCCAAGGTAGTTATTTAAACCATCAAGGCAGAACTCATTTACTGATTTTGAAAAAAAAATTGAGTCTCCAAGGTTGGCTCCATATTTAGAACCATCTTGGCAGAACCCTTTTCCCGAGTCTCCAAGGTAGTTATTTAAACATTCAAGGCAGAACTCATTTACTGATTTTTAAAAAATTTGTGAGTCTCTGAGGTAAAACATATTCTGGTTCATCAAGGTATAACTTGTTCAGTGGGTATTGTCTTGATAACTCACAATGAGTGCCATTGATGTAAAACTCTTTTTCAGGATTTTGCGGGTCTCCAAGGTATAACTCTTTGGTTGGGTCATCAAGGTCGAGCTCATTCTGTGGGTCTTGGTCGCTCACAAGGTCTTCAACCAAACCAACAATTTTGTCCCAAGTTGTGGCAAAAGCAGTATTTTCATTTCGTATTTCTGATACAATTTCCTGTGAGAGAAAATAATAATGTATTAATTAAGTGATTTAATTATTAAATGATTATATGCTTAAATCAAACTCTGTAAATAGGAAAATAAAATCTTACCTCAATAGATGAGGTTTGAATCCAGTTCATCAACTTGAAGGTTTAGTTCCATACAAGTAGTAGAACTCCAAGGAACTCCAAAGTCATCCCAATCAAGCTCAGCACAGCAGTCCATTCTCAGTAAAAGTAATAATATGTTTAAATTCAGTCTGGGTTTCAAGCCTTTATAAAGAAAGACTGGTGGGTGTGGTTTCCTTTGGAAATTCTGTAAAATTATTTGGAAAAGAGATTAACTGGAAATGATGTAAGAGTCGGTGGTCCTTCAAAAGTGGGCGAGGCTTAAGAAAAGTGATCGGAGATAAGGAAAAGTGGGCGTGGCTTTAAAAGGGGCGTGGCTTATGGAAAGTGGGCGTGTCTTATGCAAAAATAATCTGAGGCTCAGGAGGTTGTCAAACAAGAGCATTAAGAGAAGTTTATCATTTTATCTCTGCTCAACAAAGATATTTATACCAAGAACTGAGTTCCAAAATAATATTTGTGAACATAATCGATGGTGATGAATGTAATAGGAAAATTAATTTATTACCTGAAGTAAAACATAGACAAATATTCATTGGTTCCCTCTTTCAATGGAATGATAATATAAGAGAAATGTTGTTTTAATCAGTGTCTCAATGGGACAGAGATCTTAATTATAATCCCAATTTAGGTCAGTCCCTTAAGTTAGTCCCAATTTAACATTGGGGGGGGGGGGTTGAAGGGTGGAGGAGGGGAAGGGGGCAGAGATTAAACTCCTGGTTTGAGCTTTTGAGTCTTGAGACAGAGAGGTTTTTCAATTCATTTGTATTATCGCAGTCTCCTATTTAGGGGTTTAGGGGTTAAATAAGAGAGTCCCCCCCCCCCATTCATTTGCATGGGAGAGGGGAAAATGGGGAGAAAATCGGACTCCTGTTTCGAGCTTTATAACCTTAAATCAGAGTTTCCCCCTTTTCCCCCATTCATTTGAATGACTGCACTGGAAACCCCATTAATCTACTACTGTCATACTCCATTGCATTTTGTTGGATTTCTTGTGATGTCACAAAGAAGAATTTGATCCCTCCTATATTCTTCTCTGCCCACTGGAACATCTCTTCAGCTGTCAGAATCTGATTCTGTCGAGTGGCCAGCAAACTTGCCCTTGCAACAAGGCGCTTCACAGTTGCTCCAATCCCATCACATTACTCCATCTTGTGGTGTATGTCATAACTAATGACTTCAAATAGAGAACTGCGGGACATGTTTTTAAAATTAAAACCCAAGCATATGTTTGGATTATCATTACAAGAATTTATTTTTGAATAAAAAATGTACTTATAATTCTTAATTTATGAGAAGAATAATCTAAGTTGTTACATAACCTCAGTTAATGCCCCCTGCATATTCACCATTTTTGGTCAAAGTGGCATTTTCAACTTCCTTCAGATAGAAATATATGCATTTATCAGGCATTCTGATAACAGATCCTTAAATTTCATATGCCAGTTTATAAATATCTGCAGTATCACTTTGCTAGAGTGTTCAGTTTCAGATTTATACGCTCATGAATATGAAAAAAATGAATAATTAAAAAAAACGTGCATGTAAATAAAAATTTATTTTAATATGAAGCCATGGGCCTAAGATAAAATTATTCAGTCAGTAGACACATCTTATATGAGGCAATCTTTCGAAAAAAAAAAATTAATATCCTAAACCCCTTGCCACATGGTCAAACCAGGGGACAAAATTGGTCCATTTTAAAGCCCTCGGAGGCAAGGGCTTATGGTAAAACTTTTATAATTCATCACCTAACTGTATTATCCCAACAAAAATGTATCTATGGAGAGATAATGACCCTATAATCACTGTGTTATGAGGAAAAAATTCTAATAGTCCATGAGCCAGGTGGCCGATTTTGAGGTTTTGGTATCAAGCGACTGAATAAACGCCGTTGTGATTTTTGGGTGGCCTAATGTCTCAAGTATTCAAAAAAGTTGAGCGGACCTTTCAGATCAGTAGCTTAATACCCCTACGGTGGCCATTTTTAAATATGGCCGCCATATTTTTTGAAATCCATATAAGCAAGTTTAGAGTACAATTAGTCAACTTTGGGTAAAGGTAGACAGACTTGTGAGTGCTCATTTTGTTTGTTAGAACCTACTGAATCTTATGATATGTGGATTGTTTAGTTTTCTGCGTTTCTGAGCTCGGCATTGAACTTTGTATGTGAAAATTGCGACTATTTTGTCACATTTCATCAAAATATGCAGAGAACTTCCCTAACTACATCGTTAAAACTATTGTTCTGGTGATAATTTTACTTTGGTTGAGTCAATATGGTTCTTCTGAATCTATAGAATGTGTAGTATAACCCATGTGAGGCCATTATCCCACTGAAAATGGATATATTTTGGAAATTCATTTCCGTGTATTGACTGAATTTGGGGTAGGGGTAGTCGCAGTTCATAATGAAGTCCACTCCCCATGTATCAAAAGTTTAATCAGATTGGTATTTTACTTCAAAATATCCACTTTTAACAAGGTTTGCACATTTTTCTAAATTTGCTTTAACCCTTTAAGACCGAAAATATCCCGCAAATACGTTTTTTTTAATAGCCTGTGAATAAGTTATTGCACGCGTACTCAGAGTCAGAAAATGACAAAGAATAATCCCACAGGTATAAAAGTAGTCATCAGTTAGTTACAAGAAGAACCATGGATTTCCTATTGTCTGTTTTGAAAATTCAGAGTTCTTTCTTGGACCCCCTGTACTTCTTAATTCACCATGCTGCCACCATGTGGAAACACAGCAAAACAAATTGTTTGACATAACTGTACATTTCCTTCACTGGGATAAGGGAGAAGATTCTCATTGATTTTCATTTATCTATCTGTAATGTTCATTACATGATCCCAAAGTTTTTCACAAGTTAGTATCATCTTTTACTCATCAATCCCCCCATCCATTACCATATAGAGGCCTAGAGAAGTGCACACTCACAATGTAGCAGTGGTCCTATAGAAGTACACAACATGATATACATACATACAAACATGGTGCTGCTCTTATAGATGCAAATGCTTAGAGCCTGGGGTAAGGGGAAGCGCAGTCCCATCACTCACTTGCCTATGATCCCATTCTTCATTAAAAACTGCAAGGGGAAAATCCCTTTTTCAGATGTTTGCAATTTGGGGTTTTCAATCTGGCTGGTGTACCATTTTCGAAGTTAAAAAGGAAGCGATTAACCAACTACTGTGGAACACATTGTGGCCTATAATTCAGTTGATGTTCTATCTTTTCAGGTCCCATTTTGAAAATTTCAAAGAGAAGACAGAGCCATACGTCATGACCGATTCTGAGGAAGACTGCAGGAAAACGAAGCGCCCAAGAGTCGAAAAAGCCAAATGTGCAATATGTGAGGAAGAATGTTTTGTGGATGAACTTGTTAAACTTAAAGACATTGCGTCTTGGCTAAGACTCTATGAAATTGCTAAGATAAGACATATTGAACCTATTTTGAGGATTGCTGATGCCAATCCTCCATCCGCACCAGATATCCATTATCATAAGAAATGCAGACAGACTAACGCATGTTAAAAATCTGAGAAAAATTCAGGGTGATCTTGGTAACTTGAGTAGTGAGCCGAGTTCTGTTCAGCGGAGGTCTTCACGCCAGTCCACAGATGCTGCGGACAAATCACGTGTCTATCCAGAAGTATGCATCTTCTGCGAGAAAAAGACAAAGTATATTCAAGGTTCCCACACAAGGGAACCGCTCATTCAGTCCTCAGAACTAAGGGCTGATGAAACGGTACGTGATGCCGCTATTAGGAGATGTGATGAGAGAATCATTGCCCTCACATCCCGTGACATTGTTGCTGCTGAAGGGCACTACCATGCCACCTGCTATAGGCGTTACACAGTCAACTCAAAACGAGACCAATCAACGGCACCAAAGACCGCATCGCAGTCTGCAACGGGCGACGATGGCTATGCCAACGCTGCAGGAGTCGCACTGGAGAAGTTATATTCGTATGTGCGTTGTAACATATTGTTCAATCCTCGCCTGGTTTCCCTGGTAGAAATCACAGCAAAATTGGAATTGTTTTTCATTGAACAGGGTGTTGAAATTCGAGCGTCCACAAAAAAGAATTTACACAGAAATCTTGAGGCTGAATTCGGTGACACCTTGCACTTTTTTGAAACAGATCACAGAGTGTTTCTTAGACCACATAACCTTAAAACCGATGACATTGCATCTGAAGTTATCCGTTTAGAAAAGTGAATTCAGCTGTACAACCAAGGACAAGACTGTGTCCAGTTGATTGAAAATGTTGCAATCATACTCAGGGATAGCATCAAGGGTAGCATACAAGAACAAATGTGGCCTCCACATCCCGAAGAACTGGACAAATCATACATTGAATTGCCAGTGTCATGACATTTTTGAAGGTGCTCCTGGGGGGTACACAGCGCGACGCATCTGACCGAATCTCTCGGCTGTCATGGTCATTTGCGCAAGATATCCTGAATGCTGTGATAAATGCGCAGGTTGTCACACCTAAGCATGTCCTGTTAGCTTATGTTGTGAAAACATTGACAGGTAATGTGGAAGTCATCAGGACCCTCAATAGGCTTGGTCACTGTTGTTCCTACACCCGACTCGAAGAAATTGATACAGCATTATGCGTTGAGAAAGTTAGTCGAGGTGATGGTGGCATTCCCAAAGGAATTCATCCTGGTGTCCCAACTGTTTTAGCCTTTGACAACATTGACAGGAGGGAAGAGACACTGAGCGGAGAAGGAACAACACATCATGTTAACGGTATTGTGATGCAGCCTGTGTCTTTAACCTGTGCTCCGCAGAAGCAAGATGAGCCAATCGTTTTTAAGCAGGAGAAAAGAAGAACAATTGAGACAATTGGTGATTGTCTGCCATTGTATGTAGCAAGCCAGAAAATGGTTCCACCCCCACTAAACACCCCAACTTTGTCAATGCCATTCATAGATGCATCCACAAGTGCTCACCAGCGAAATTACATTTGGCTTCTTGTGCGGATGCATGATATTCACAACCAGATCATACCATCATGGACTGGATTCAATATCCAGACAAGGGACAATGTTTCAGTATCCAAGGACACCGTTGGTTACCTGCAAACAATCAATGCCCCACCTTCAGATCTTTCAACTGTGCAAGAGATTCTGTGCAAATCAGTGTCCATTTGCCAGTCATTAGAACTTGACAAAATATGTGTGGTAATGGACCAAGCTTTGTATGCCAAAGCTACAGAGATAGCTTGGAAACACCAGTTGAAATTCGAAAGTATTGTCTTGATGATGGGAAATTTTCATGTCATCTGCAATTTACTGGGCATAATTGGAAAGCTGTTTGGATCTGCTGGACTGCGTGATCTAGTGGTTCAATCGGGGAGAATAGCAGAAGGGTCAATTGAGAAAGTCTTATTGGGTCAGCAATACAACCGAGCTGTGCGTCTTCATAAAATCGTTTATGAAGGGATGATGCGACAGGTTTGGTCAGGGTTTTTAGAGTGGTGAGACAACAGCCACCATGATGATCTGCACACACTTGATGAAACCTTTCGATGTGTGGCTGATCTCCACGAAAATATGTGCTCTGTTACACTTGAATCACTTGAGCAAGACATGTCTTGCCAAAGGATACTTCATCTTTTTGAGGTATACTTGGGTGTTCTGCGTAATGATAGAGGTCCTGTTTCCGCATTCTGGATGACGTACATTGATCTGGTGGAAATATTACTTGGTCTGATCAGAGCCGATCGTGAAGGCGATTGGTATCTTCACCGAGCATGTATTCGGAAGATGATTCCATGGTGTTTTGCAATGGACAAAACCAATTACTCGCGCTATCTTCCAGTTCACTATGATCAGATGATGATGCTCAATTCTGTTTGCCCTGATCTTCACCAACATTTTCTCAATGGGGGGTTTTCTGTTCAGCGCAGCAGTGAAAACCCATTCGGGAAAATTGCTGAAGACCAAACCCTTGAGGAAACTGTAAATAAAGACACACAAACTTCAGGTGGAACCAGAGGGTTTAGCATGAAGCATGGGACCATGTCTCGGTACTACCTCACTGCAGAGCATAGGGCAGAAGCCTTACGTCAACTCAGGGAACTAATTTTCATCCAAAGTTTCTCAGGACATCAGGATCTGCAAAGATCTCGCATCAGTAAAGATGAAGTGGACGTAAACGCTGTGCAGCAAATGCTAGAGAGTAACTGGATGAATCCATTTGACGAGGGATATTCCGATCTGGTGAGCATTTCTACTGGGCTCATCGCTCCACCCGATGTCTGCAAGGACTTGCTCAGTGCACAGGAGAATGGGGAGGAGGCGTTTATGCGGTTTACTTTGAAATTGGAAAGTGGAGAAGGTTTCTATGAACCTATAAAGAGACTGAAGCTGAAAACATTTGCTGACCTACAGAAAGTAACAACTGTGAAAACACGAGACAAAGAGGTAGTCCTGAAAGCAAACAACCGGCTCTTTGGTAAAATGATCCTTATTTCTGAAAACAGAAAGCTGGATATGAGAGACATTCTTTCGTATCCTCTAGGACAAAAACCATGGTCATTGGCTAATGGGGATGGCACATTAAAAAGACCGACAAAGCCAGGCTTGGGAATCATATTGAGAAAGAGGCAGCGAAGGTTGACCCACCATCAGATCGAACGGCCACGATAATTGATGGCATGGATTTAGTTCAGAAAATGAATGGGGGCAATCACACATTTGCTGAAATGTCACAGAGGATCTTGAACTATGTTCTCAACGAGGGGAAGGGAAGCAGCAGAATTGATGTTGTGTTTGATAATTACAAGGATAGTTCGATTAAAAAAATGCGGAGCGGATGATCCGAGGCTCTGCTGAAGGCATAGTCTTCAAAGAGATCCGGGCGGGCCACAGGATAAAAAAATTGGAAAAGGTTGTTGTCAAGTGGGGAGAGTAAGAATAATTTCATCGAATACTTGTCAAGTCGTTTGAAGGATCCATCATGCCAAAACAAACTCTGAGACACAGAACTTTTCGTCACATCAGGCGAAAAATGTGTACGGATGGAAAGTGACCGGGTAGAGGAGGTTTCCGAACTTGAGTGTAGTCAGGAAGAAGCTGATACTAGGCTGATTCTGCACTACAGACATGCTGCTTCTTCTTTTTCGAAAGTGATGGTTATATCAGAGCACACTGATGTCCTCGTACTCCTTCTTGGATTTCATCTTGAATTGGGAACAAGGTTACTGCTGAGACAAGGAAAAAAGAACAAAATTCGCATTATTGATATCAACCGCCTCGGAACAATTCTTGGAAAGGATGTGTGTAATGCTCTGATCGGATTGCATTCCTGGACGGGCTGCGATACAGTCAGTGCATTTGCAGGACAAGGAAAAGTAAAGTCGTTGAACAATATTCGGAAAGATGAAAGCTGTCGGAGAGTGTTCTCTGACATTGGTAAAGACTGGGAGCTCAGTGATGAAACATTTGCTCTTGTTCAGGCATACACATGCAAAATGTATTCATCGAATACAGAGATCAAAGAAGTCAATGCACTCAGATATGAACTATTTAGGTCCAAACGGGGTGAAGTGACAACAGGACAATTGCCACCTTGTCGGGATGCGTTGTATCAGCACACTAGAAGGGCTAATTATCAGGCTTCCATATGGAGAATAAGTCTGGAGAACAAGCCGGATGTTCCAAAGCCAACTGATGAACATGGTTGGACCGTCACTGAAGGGGATGTAGCAATTCAATGGCTTCCCATCCGACCTGCCCCAGATGTTGTCCTGTCTTTGTTGTCTTGTGATTGCTCCCAAGCGTGCAAGAAAGGCACATGTTCATGCATAGATAATGGTTTATTGTGCAAACCGGCTTGCGAGTTAAAGGAGTGTGCTAATTGGAAAGAGGATGAGGATGAAGATGATTTCACGCAAGACGTAGATGACAGTGACGATGATGGTGATTAGTGATTTGAGAAGACTGTTTATTGCCACAGGCCTTCCTGAAGCATTATAACCAACTTTCTCGAATCAAGATAGATGCTAACTTCACACGAAAGTGGACTTTTTGTCAAGCTTTCAATTTCTGGGTCGTTATAAGTATTTTCAAGAATGTTTCACGAAAACTCGGCCAAAATACCTCATTTTTCGGATATATTTGTCATTTTTTTTTCCAGAAAACGACTTGCAGAAACCACTTTTATTTCACATGAGAGGAATTTGCATGTTACTTCGAGCAAAATGATCCCAAATAAAAGGTTTTAATTCATTCCAATGATGAGTTATTACATTTTAGTTATCTTTCCCAGTTTCATTGGAGGGAATGGCGGCCATCTGAAAATGGACGCCGTAGGGGTATTAAGCGACTGAAATGAAACGTCCGCTTGACGTTTTCTGACATCTGAGATGTCAAGCTACCCAAAAATCACAATGGCGTTTATTCAGTCGCTTGATACCCACTTTTCACCTGGCTAATGGACTAAGTTGTTCCATATTTTCAGGAGGGCTACTATAGTTTCACCTTATTTTAGCTCGTTTTGGGCCAAAAGCAATTTTTAGCTTCCTATAGAGTGAGAAATATGCATCCCAGAGGCTATCTGATGCCATAATTGAAAAAAATTGGATGCCAATTAGTAAATATTTGCAATATTAACTTTCTGGAGGAGTCTATTATAGAAATTATAAGCCCCTGAAGTTGAAAAAAAATGCGTTTTCACATTTGGCATTTTTAGGGCAAAATTTCAAAGGTCTCTCGAGATTGATATTTTTTTTTAACTATGAGGAATTGAAAGCTAATCTTTTGCATGGTGGGTAGAGCCATAAAGATCTACATTTAAGAATTTTTCCAGCAAAATCTGAGGAGGTGACCTGGGGAGGTTTTTGAAATTTAGGTGAGTTGGCACGGAATGACCCCACTCTTTCTTCCTTGGATACACTCTCCACCACTTCATTTAACTCACTCCAGAAATGTTGTTTATACTCCATCTTACACCCCACTTGCGTTTCATATGCACTGATGACATTCATCATCACCCTTCAATTTCCAACTTCACACGAATCACTCGGTCCGACACTCTCCTTACCTCCAATACCCTCTTGACATAATCCTCCTTCAGGATTACCCCGACACCATTTCTCCTCCCATCCACAACATGGTAGAACAGTTTGAAACCACCTCCAATGCTCCAAGCCTTACTCCCCATCCACTTGGTCTCTTGTACACACAGTATGTCTCCCTTTCTTCTCTCCATCATATCAGCCAACTCTCGCCCTTTGCCAGTCATCGTCCCAACATTCACAGTTCCAACTCTCACCTCCACACTTCTCCCCTTCCTCCTCCCCACTGCCTCTGGACACGCCTTCCCCGTCTCCTTCTCCTCCACCCAGCAGTCATACAATTTCCACTGGTACCCTGCTGACCAACAGTACCGGTGGCGGTCATTGGTAACCCGGGCCTCAACCGATCCGGTATGGAAATCCGTTTTATGATCCGCATAATGATTTGGCACAGGTTTTATGCTGGATGCCCTTCCTGATGCAACCCTGGTCACCTCTTACGACACAGGGATATGGTACACCTATTTTAACCGGGGCATTATCATGTTTATATCATATCATATATATATGTATATATATATATATATATATATATATATATATATATATATAAATCATATATATAATCATATATATATATATATATATATATATATATATATATATATATATATATATATATATATATATATATATATCATGAATTATCATGTACTATCATATACTACTATCATATACTACGATCATATACTACTATCGTCATGCAATATGTGTGTATCATACAATATCATGTGTGTATCATACAATATTGTCAGGTATGAATGTCAGGTGCGACTATTGATTGGCCACATATGGTCCATATTTAAACATTTGACGCATTTAAACATTTGGCAATTGCATTAATCAGGTGTCTGGATTCAAACCATTGTCCTGGCTGCTTCAAATTGTGTTCCCAAGCCTTTTGTCTTTGCTTTAAAATGTGTTAAAATGTATTACAAGCAAGCCAGCCGATGTCCTTGTCCAAGCAGTCTGGTCGGCTGTTTATGAATTCCAGTGCAGAGAAACTACAAAGGCTGTAAAACTACAAAGGATTTGCTGCTGTTTATGAATATGTGCCAGCACTCTCTTGAAGTCCGAACCAGCCCAAACCGTGAGAAAGATGTTGGCTTGCCAAACTTCCCATAGGGTGGAGGGAGGGCGGGAAAAGCCCACTTGCCATTTTTGTTTCTTGATAAAGACTGTTGCTTTTACATGGAAATAGCAAATGAGATTCATGTTTTGAGTGTACGTACAACTGAGATTTCTGTATCTTTTAGCATGTCGTTTCGGTGCGAAAAACATGTAATGCAAGTTAAATGCTTCTATGAGAACCTTTGTGAGTCTTATTGAAATACATGAGCCCATGACGTTTATTGATTGGTGTTTAAATGATGCTTTGTTTGTTTCGGAGTGTTGAGAGCAGTTGAACTATGCAATGTGAGATTTCGTCTCGTGGAGCTTTGGAAGAACTTCAACCGAAAGATTGGACGATGGGGAGAACCCAGATTGGGGTGATTGGGCATTCAACACGTGATCATGAAACTATCCCCTTCCTGAGGAGATAAGATGAGCAATGTGGGAAAAAAGAAAAGAAAAGAAAAAAACCCACTGAGGAGAAGGTTGGGGAAGACCGAGCAACACCGTTTTGTGATGCCAGGCCGGCCAGGCAAGCGTGGAGGAATAACCGTGGAATTGCTGCTCCGCGAATACATCGTGACCTTACCGTGGCTGCTTCAATGCACAACGAAAGCCCTGAAGGTCCACGCATCGAGTCCTCTGCAACATGTGTTCAATGGTGCGGGTGGGGGCTCGTGCAGCCGTCGTGACTGCATCCAACGTGCAAAGCTGGCTTGGTGAATCATACCTGTTGCAAAAACAGCTGCAACAAGGGCCCAAACTCGGCTGGAACTCTGGGTCACCTCTCTGATCCGTTTCATCACCTTCAACCCAGCGTCAAGCCCAAGCTCTTGCCTGCCAAGATCGACCTTCTCTTCAGCTCAACAGAGTGCTTCAACTGTGTTTCCCATTGAGTGCGCTATTTTAATGGAAACGCACACGCTCGCCTGGGACACCATTGAAATGGTCGTTATATGAGCATTCGCTGCCATTGTTAAATTGAACTTGTGTAATGAATATCTTTCTCCTCCAGGAACAGGGTATGGTGATCATGGGTAATATGATTATTTGGGGTTTCATAAATTTAATTTTTTGGCTTTAAGTCAAATTGGCTGTCAGTGATGTTTTTCCTTTGCTCAAGAGTCTTTGAATTGTGTCATTTACGTTAAATATGGCCAAATGTGGCCAAGGGGGGAAATGTCAAGTATGAATGTCAGGTGCGACTATTGATTGGCCACATATGGTCCATATTTAAACATTTGACTCATTTCAACATTTGGCAATTGCATTAATCAGGTGTCTGGATTCAAACCATTGTCCTGGCTGCTTCAAATTGTGTTTCCAAGCCTTTTGTCTTTGCTTTAAAATGTTTTTCAAGCAAGCCAGTCGATGTCCTTGTCCAAGCAGTCTGGAAGGCTGTTTATTAATTCCAGTGCAGAGAAACGTCAAAGGCTGGAAAACTACAAAGGGTTTGCTGCTGTTTATGAATATGTGCCAGCACTCTCTCGAAGCCCAAACCGTGAGAAAGATGTTGGCTTGCAAAACTTCCCCTGGGGTGTAGGAAAGGGGGGGGGGGAAAGCCCACTTTCCCATTTGTTTCTTGCTTTTGCTTTGCTTTGCTTTCTCAACCTCAGAATAGATTTTATGTATGAGAGTTTTGTAGTGTGACTTTTCAGTGTGGTCCAGGGTCTGACTGCTGTGGTCGGTCCCTGTGCCACCTCCGCATGCATGTGCTGTGCTGCTTCAATAAATCGCATCATTCAAGAATCCTCAGTTGACTCACCTCGATTCTTGGCTGGGATTGTAGGGTCTCCATGACAAATATGTGTGTAGCATGTGTGTACCATGTGTGCAGAATGTGTGTATCATGTAATAGCATGCGTGTGTAGTATCATGTGTGTATCATGCGTGTATCAGTGTTTCATGGAATAGCATGTGTGTATCATATATCATACGTGTATCACGTGTGTGTGGTATGTGCGTCATAACATGTGCGTCATAACACGTGTGTATCACATGTGTACCATGTGTGTATCGCATGTGTATCATATATATGTGTGTGTATCATGTGTGTATCGTGTGTGTAGCATGAGTGTATCATGTGTGTATCATGTATGTGTATGATATAATATCACACATGTATCATGTGTGTGTAGTATGTGTATCATATAACAACGTGTGTATCATGCATGTATCACGTGTGTATCATGCGTGTATCATGCGCGCACCATGCGTGTATCGCATGTGTATCAATAAACACCGTGTGTATATCATGTGTGTGTGTCATGAGTGTATCGTGTGTGTAATATGTGTGCACCATATAACATGTGTGTATCATGCGTGTATCATGTGTGTAGTATGTGTGTGCCATATAATATGTGTGTATCATGCGTGTATCACTTGTGTACCATGTAATAGCATGTGTGTATCATATAATACCATGTGTGTGTCATGTGCGTATCATGTATGTGTATCATATAATATCATGCGTGTATCATGCGTGTATCACGTGTGTATCATGCGTGTATCACATAATACCACGCGTGTATCATGTATGTGTATCATGCAATATCACGCTTGTATCGTGTGTAGTATATGTGCCATGTAACATGTGTGTATCATGCATGTATCGCATGTGTATCATATAATATCATGTGTGTATCATGTAATGTGCATCATAATAGCGTGTGTATAATGCGTGTATCATGTATGTGCACCATATGACATCATAACATGTGTGTATCACGTGTGTATCACTTGTGTACCATGTAATAGCATGTGTGTATCATGTATGTGTATCATATAATATCACGCGTGTATCATGTGTCTGTGTGTAGTATGTGTATCATATAATATCACGCCTGTATCATGTGTGTGTAGTATGTGTAGCATATAATAACACGTGTGTATCATGCGTGTACCATGTATGTGCGCCATATAATATCGCATGTGTGTCATGCGTGTGTCGCGTGTGTATCATGTGTGTAACATGTGCGTACCATATAATGTGTGTATCATGGATGTATCACATGTGTATCATGCATGTGTAGTATGCGTATCATGCTTGTATCAAGTGTGTATCATGCGCGTATCACACGTGTATCATGTATGCGTGTCATATAATATCATGTGTCATGCGTGTATAGTATGTGTGTATTATGCTTGTATCACGTGTGTATCATGTGTGTGTAGTATGTGTATCATATAATATGTGTGCATCATGCGTGTATCATGCACGTCTCACGCGTGTATCATAATATGTGTATATCATGTGTGTGTCATACGTGTATCACGTGTGTATCGTATGTGTGTGCCATAGAATGTGTGTATCATGCACGTATCAACTATGTGTGCGTCATGTGGGTGTCATACGTGTATCACGTGTGAGTAGGGTGAATATACTGGTTGTGGCTCACTTTTCCCCATGTAAATGAATGGTGGATGTTCAGCGATTCATATTTTTTTCCCCTAAAAATAAACCCCCTTTTTAGCCCAAGGTATATTTATTTGTCTCCCCTTTTAACCTGGGGACACTTTTTTTTCAAATAACCCATGCAATAAGATAAAGATTTGTTCAAGTACTAAAGTGGTAATGTTATTTGTTAAAGGTAATTCGAAAGAAATATCTGAAACTTCTTAGCCTCGGGACACTCTTTATCAAATTACCGATGCATATTGTTTAGCTCACTCATTGAACCTATAAAAATTTGTTCATTCTAAAATTCCTTCAATAGTTTAATTTTCTTTGCACAATAATCTCCATCTAAAATTTTGAAAAACAAAACATTTGAATCTTTATATTTTTTAAGATACCCCTTTTGTGCCATTACGAAATGATAAACTTCTCTTAATGCTCTTGTTTGACCACCTCCTGAGCCACATATCATTTTGAGATGATAGTAAATTGTTTTTTCATTGTTCAATTGATAACCATCAAAGTTTTCAGTCCATTCAAGGATATTCATTTTTTTCTTTACATCCTCTAACTTACGAGTTTTTAAATTGATTCGCTTATTTGTTTTATTTACCTTTGTTTTAGTTATTTTTTCAATAAGACTTATTTGATATTTTTCACATTCATTATGTTTTCCATTTATATACCAAGACTGAGATTTTCTCCACTCTTTAGTTTGATTAATACTTGGTTTGACCATTTATATATTGCGAAAAAACGCGGCGGTCGCCCTTAAAAAACCCTAACCCATCTTCCCATCGTTAAAACACAATCTATTCTATTCACTCTATCATACAATATCCATATGGCACACAATCTATTCCATTATCTAAAATAAACCTCTTATCATCAAAGGCTCCTCATGCCTTTTATTTACTTCTTCACTATATATGTTATGTTTATAACTTCTTATTGTATTCATTTTCCTATATTCTTCTCTCTTATTTATCAAAAAATTATAATAATTTCTAAAAGTTATTGATTTATTTATTACATATTTCTTTATTCCCTTTAACCTTTTATCAACCTGATCACCATACTTATAAGCATATGCCTTTGCTCTCAATCCAATAAACTCACTCATTACTTTTCCACCCAACTCATCCTTAAACTTACCAATAACCTTTTCATTCTTTTTGGAAAATAACTCACTCTTCTTGCTGAAATTACTTGTATCATATACTCCAATATTTTTCTTCATATCTTTATAAACATCATCAGTTTTTATATCTAGGATAAAACTATCAGTGTCCATATACAACAATGAAACATTTTCACCATACTCTTTCTTTAAGTCATTATACAAATAATCATACATCAATATCTTTGATAAATCAAGAACTGCTGTTCCAATATAAATTGGTTTATCCATTACAATACTTTCCTTTTTCATATGAATTGCAGAAAAGTTCTCTGAAAAAACCTCTTCTCTCTCAAAACTTGGTTTATTTATCAATCTCAAAGGTTCTTTCCAAGATGTTGCGAATCTAATGTTTTGCCTGTTTCTAACATTTTCCATAGTCTTTCCAAATACAGCATTATTCATTAATTTATAAAAGTCCCCTTCAAATTTTACTTTTGTATTTGCTCTCATATCTGTATTGAATTGAATATACTTTTTCACCCAAAGACTTTGTTTAAATTTTAAAACTCTATGAATTTTAGCTACTCTCAATCCTTCTCTCAAAAACTGTTTTAAGCTTCTCTGATGCAAAACATATCGCTCTTTATCATAGAATGTTGTTAATAACTTTTCTGTTGATTTGCCTTTAATATTAAAACTTTTATGATAATCACTGAACCATTCTTTCTTTGGGGTTTCTTTCTCACATGCAAAACAGTCACTTTACTGTTTCACAATGCACTACTCTTCTGCTATTTTAACAGACTGCTCTCATTTCAACCTCACCTTCATTCCTTGCCTAAAAAATCCAACTATTACAGCGCTTCTTCTCTACATGCTCTGAATTCGCCTTCATTGCATCCATCAAGAATTGTGTTAAATCGCATCTCTGACCTAAAACTTTTAAAAACCACAGTTTGCCATGGATGTTCGCTTTCCATCAACCATTCTTTTTTTCCAACTTCAGTGCCAACTCACCCCCCTCACCCCTCACTCTCACTCTCAAAGCAACCATCCCACTCTTCTCCCTCCAAGCCTCCCTCCCACCTCTCTCAAAAATTCCCCCCTCACCTTTCTCCCATATTTCATCCCCTTCACTCTTCCTTCTCAAAGTTGCCCCCTCTCTCATCCACCAACCTGCCTCCCTCCACTGCCCTCTCACCTCCATCTCTTCACTCCACCTCCTCAAATCCTCAACTGCCTTCTTCCTTGTCTCTTGTCCCCCCTCTCCCCCAGCACCACAGAGCCTTTTCTCCTCCTCATTCGGCCCCCTCCCCTCGTTATTCTGCAATACCCCACACTCCTTCAGCAACCCTCCTTACCTGCCCCCCTCATCCCTTGTCCTACCCTCCCCCTCCCCCTCCACCTCCTGCACCCAAAGACTCCTCCCCTTCCTCTTCATTAAAAGTGTGGACCTCAAATATCCGGGGCCTTCGCTCAAACCTTTCAGATCTTTCCATACAGGTTGCCACTGACAAACCAGACATTATCTGCCTAACAGAAACTTTCCTCTCCCAAGACGTGTCTGACTCCCAAGTATCTCTCCCTGGCTACTCCCTCTTACGGTATGACAGACCTGAGCCTCGTCCTGGTGGAGGTGTTGCTCTCTTCATCAAAGACTCTATTCCTCACTCTCCATGCACTGCTCTCACTCCCCCACACCCCCAGGAATACCTCTGGCTTCGGCTTCCCCTCCACTCCCACCTCATGTTTATATGTGTACTGTACCGTCCACCGAACAGTGATGACTCCATCTACACCTCACTATCCGAAAACATGGACCATCTTCTATCTTCTCATCCAAACTCTCTCTTCCTCTTATGTGGTGACTTCAATTGTCATCACACCAGTTGGCTAGGTGTGGGTACCTCTCTCACCTGCCATGGCACCTCAGCAAAAGCTTTCTGCGACTCATTGGGACTGACTCAATCGGTCAACTTCCCGACCCGGATCTCAACCAATGGTACTCCATCTCTTCTGGATCTGGTTTTGACAAATTTCCCTGACAATATCTGCTGCTCTTCCATCGCTCCAATTGGTTCTTCTGACCACGTCCTTGTCAAAGTGGACATCTCTCTGGCTGTTATCAGAGAACCACCTCACCGCCGTCGAGTCTGGCATTTCACTCAAGCCGACTGGCAGGGTCTCCGAGCAGCCATCAAACTTACAGACTGGTCTCCTATCACTACTTTCTCAAACATCAACTCATCCTGGGAATTCTTTCAAAGAAACTTGCTCTCCCTCATGCACAGATTTATCCCCTCTCGTGTTCAGTTGTCTTACCCTTCCTCCCGCCCTTGGTTTACTGAAGCTTGTGGCGAGGCAGTTGTCCTGAAACAACTTGCCTTTGCCTCATGGAAAGCAAACCCAACTGAGGGCAATCTCAGTTCTTTCCACAAAGCTCGGAACAAGTGTGTATCTACCCTCAGGAGAGCCAGAAAACAACATCTTTCTCATCTCAAGTCTGAACTCTCAAACCTCTCTCCCTCCTCAAAATCCTGGTGGCGTTTAATCAAATCTGTTTCTGGTGTATGCTCCCCCTCCATCCCCTCCCTTACCTCAAATGGCCGCACTGCTGATTCCACAGGTGATAAAGCTGAATGTCTAAACTCGGTGTTTGCAGCTAAATCTTGTGTCCTAAACCCATCACTATCTCTACCCACTTTACCCAGTCGCACCCAACTGTCCCTGGACTCTGTATCCTTTTCTCCTGACAAGGTGGAGAGCTTGCTTTCAAACCTCGAGTCAGATTCTGCAACCGGTCCAGACGGCATCAGCCCACGTGTCCTCAAAGCCTGCTCTTCTGCTCTTGCTCACCCTCTCTCTGTTCTATTCACCCTCTCATTTGCCCAAGGTCATCTGCCATCTGCTTGGAAATCTGCTAACATCACTGCCCTGCATAAAAAGGTGCAAAAACAGATCCCTATAACTACAGACCAATCAGCCTTCTCCCAATCATCAGCAAGGTGATGGAATCCATCATCGCTTCAGATATGAAATCCTTCCTCTTCTCCAATGGCTTGATTTCCAATCATCAATTTGGTTTCAGACCAGGTCACTCTACCCT
This sequence comes from Eptatretus burgeri, assembly GCF_056783735.1. NCBI lineage: Eukaryota > Metazoa > Chordata > Myxini > Myxiniformes > Myxinidae > Eptatretus > Eptatretus burgeri. The sequence goes on along the minus strand of NC_140961.1, from coordinate 70,284,193 downwards.
GGATATGCTGCTTCTGCTCTCCCATCAATGGATGGAGGTCCTCAATGCCAGACAGGAAATCCGAGCCGTATCCCTGGACATATCACGTGCTTTTGACACAGTCTGGCACCCTGCCCTACTCACCAAACTCTCTTCCCATGGTATTCAAGGCCATCTCCACTCATGGCTCGCAGACTTCCTCTCCTGTCGCAGTCAACGTGTGGCCCTAAATGGAGTTCTTTCATCCCCTCTTCCTGTGCAGGCTGGAGTTCCTCAAGGTAGCGTTCTAGGCCCTGTTCTTTTTCTGGTTTTCATCAATGATCTCTCGGACTCTCTGGAAAATCCTCTATTTCTCTTTGCCGACGACTCCACCCTCTGCCGTACCATCTGTCATCCCTCAGACCGGCAAGCAGCAGCTTCTTCGCTCACTGCAGATCTGGATAAAATCACAAACTGGTCCAACACGTGGAACATGTCTTTCAATCCAGACAAATCTCACACTCTCACTATGTCTCTTCGAAAGGACCGTTTACAAAACCCCCCCATCCACTTTCTCAACAATCCTCTGGAAGAAGTCTTTTCTTTCAAGCTTCTAGGTCTCACTATCTGCTATGACCTTTCCTGGGAAAGTCACATTTCCAACCTCGCCTCAAAAGCCAGTCGCCGACTGGGAATCCTCCATCGTGCTAAGTCCTTCCTCGGCCCTCTTGAACTCCTGACCACTTACAAAGCTTTTGTCCGTACCCTGATGGAGTACTGCTCTCCCCTTTGGGCTGGTGCTCCTGCCTCCCACCTTTCTCGGCTTAACGCTGTCGAAACCAGGGCATTTAAGATCATCGGCATCTCCCGCAATGAAGCTGAGTCTTTGGGCCTCTCACTCAATCACCGCAGGTTGGTCGGTGGTCTTTCTGTCTTCTACCGACTCCTCTCCAGCCTTGCCCCCCCTGCTCTCTCTGCGATTTGTCCCCACCACATTTCCACAGGGCGCTCAAGGTCCGCCAACAACCCCCTTCTGGTAAAACTACCAAAATCACGAATCACTGCTCATCTTCACTGTTTCATTCCTCTTTTTTCCCGCCTTTGGAATAAACTTCCTCACTCTATTCTTTCCCATTCTTCCCTCTAGGCTTTCAAAACAGCTGTTCACCACCACCTCTTATCTTCCCCCATCCAAATCCTCGATCTTTTCTACCCCCGATAATCCACCCAAGCCCACTTCCTTCATTTCTCCTGCTTTCCTTCCTGAAAGTACCTGAAATGTCCATCTTCTCTTCGCCATGTTCCCCGTCCCATCCCCATCCCTCTCCCTTCCACAGTTCACCTAATGTGTCTGTTCCCCACTGTTTTGTCCCTTCCACTCCCGCCCCTCTTGTCTCATGCCTCCTTGCTGTGAGTTGTGTGTTTGCTCTCATACGAGCCTCGACCAAGGTATACAAAAAAAAAAAAAAAGGAATATTTTTATGCTTATTATGAAGATCACTCGGGTACCTCAAATCAACTTCAAAATAATAACCTTCTTCTTCGTCATTCAATTCCTCTTGAGAAGAAATAACAATATTCATCAAAGCCTTTTCATTATCCTTTTCTTCCACCCACTCTAATTTACCATAAGGCAGAGATTGAGACATTGCCCATCCATACAAATTATTAGCATCAAAATACATCAAATAATTACTATCTTTTTCACTATCATAATTTGGAAGATATTTATTATTTGCTTTAGCATATCTTTTTGAACATACTTGTGATATTCCACCTCTCTTTGACTTCTCAATCATAAAAAGCATATCAACATCACTGATTAAATCTAAATCTTGTTTTGTCATTTTCAACATTGCACTCCAAGCTAAACCAGGAGCTGTGAAATAGTGGGCAGGATCTAATCCATAACAATTTTTATTATGACAGAGTGATCTAAAAGCTTCAAACACATCAGCAAACAATAAAACATCTGTTTTTAGATATAAATCATGATATTCTCCAAGGTTCTTTATCTTAAATATTTTCCATATTTCTTGTGCGTGTTTATATTCCTTATCACTTATCTCTTCTTCATAAAGGTTATTATAGAAACTTTCTTTTGAAGGAAGTTGTGTTTCTTTAAATCTCATAAATGAATCCATATAATCATAAGGATAAATTCCCTTACTTGTAAGAATTTTCTCTTTACTTTGAATTTCATTCCTTGTTTGAATTTCCTCTCCCGTGAGAATTCCTTCTTTAATCAGAATTTCATCTTTAATCAGAATTTCCTCTTTAGTTAGAATTTCATTCATTGTTCGAATTTTCTTTATAATTAGAATTTCATCTTCAGTTAGAATTTCTTCATTAATTTCCTCATTAATTAGAATTTCCTCTTTACTTTGAATTCTCTCTTTAATCTGAATTTCCTCTTTAGTGAGAATTTCCTCTTTTGGAAAGAATGAATTAAGATTTGGAAAAGAGTCCGTGGAGCTTAGATTTGATGCGAGGTAGGCCAGTGGTGTTCCCATAAACCTGTAAGAATCAAGAAACCGAATACGAGTTATAGGTTTTGTGAATATCATTTTTGTAAATGAAATATACTTTTGACTTGTGTTTGTTATGGCAGAAATATTCCCTGGTGTTTTTGAAAGTTCATTTATAAATAGATGTGTATCATAGTTGGCGCTGTTGTGAAGAAAGACTGGAATAAAAGAAGGTAATGTAGAATTGAGATTACAACAGGAATGAGCGGAACCTCTATATTTACCAGTAAGATGACAATGATCCCTAACTTTCGACTCCTTAATTTCCCCCCTCACAAATATGACAGATATTGTTCTTTCTAAATTCTAATTTTTCTTCTTTGGTTAATTTCATCGGTTCATTTGTTTCTTTCATTAATTTAGTGAGTCTTATACAATCCTTTTCTAATCGTTTTACAAACTCTTGTGAAGCTTTTTTTCCACTATAATGTTCAAGTTTGTTATACTTTTCTCCAACAGATGATTTGATATCATAACAGAAACCACAAGGAATATGTTTTTGATATTTATTTGTATATGATTCTTTTGGATTAGGAGAAGCAGTATTTATCTTTTTAAGGATACACTCAAAATCAGCGTATATCACAAATGGGTGCATGATAGATTTATTATAATCTTCAAAAGAAATCTTTTCACCAGGTTTAGACATCGTAATTGCAGCTGATTTATGATTACTACAATATTTTGAATGTTGTTCTAATCGTTCTTTTGTATGAAATGAATTAAGACATCGCTTACAAGGATATATTTTGTTTGCTGTTCTGAATACCTGAGAAGAGATTAATCTTGATAAATTATTGATGTATGTGTAATGTGAATTCTTTCCAACACTAAAATATAAAAGATCAATGTGTGTTTCTTTATTTTTATAGTTGTTTGAAATTTTTAATATTTGAACTTTGTTTGTATCCGTTAATCCATAGACATTAATAGAAAGATTATTATTTTCCTCAAATTTAGGAATATCTGTTAGTGGCATTGGGAATTTAAAATCTTTAATGTCCAAGGTATTCTCATATTTCATATATTGTTTTACTCTTTCTGAATTACATTTTGGTGGATGTAAGTGAGCAAGAACAGACCAGAGAAAACATTTATTATCATTATTCTTAATATTAACAACTGCCTTCTTTCGTTTTATTTCATTTGGTAATTCAATATAAGAAGAAACTTTTATAGGGTTTGATTTTAGAATGTGTATATCTAAAAAGATGATTTTTTTAATATTGAATCCACTTCCTACCACTGTATTATCAACATCCTCCTCTTGTCTTGATAGTTCTTCATAAACCCCACTATTCAAAAAATCTTGAAATGATGTTATAAAATGAAGATCTGTTCTCATATAAGGAGTTTGTTCTTCATCTTGTCTTTTCATATTCATTTTCACTCCCATATAAAGCTTTAAAGTTTTCATTTCTTTTAATGTCTTTTTAATAAATTTTTCAACATCAGGTTTCACTATTTCAATTGATTCACTATTGATGATGGACCGGGTTCTCCAAATTGAAAAATCCTTATTTTTATATGCCCTTTAAATGCCCCATTAGTGTTTTCAATATAATAGTCTCCCTTTACTTTAAACTCATTTTTCTTGTGTTTTTGTGATTGAAGATGTCTATTATAACTACTCTTCAAAACATCCTTTGAGCAGATATCACAATGTTTTCTTTCCAACTCAAGAGGAGATATTTTATGAAATAGATTAAATGTGTGTTTGTTGGTTCGGAGGTGTTTTCTATAATGTTTATATTCGTGATTACAAACATCGCAGTACGTTGTATTCACCAGATTTATATAATAAAACTTTGCTTAAACTAAAATTTTCTTGATGAAAATTTCGTTTATTTTACAGGTGAATCTGTGCTTAAACTAAAATTTTATTGATGAAAATTTCGTTTATTTTTCAGGTGAATCTGTGCTTAAACTACAATTTTCTTGATGAAAATTTCGTTTATTTTACAGGTGAATCTGTGCTTGAACTAAAGTTTTCTTGATGAAAATTTCGTTTATTTTACAGGTGAATCTGTGCTTAAACTAAAATTTTCTTGATGAAAATTTCGTTTATTTTACAGGTGAATCTGTGCTTAAAACCATTTTATCCTCCACCTTTTTCACTTAATAAATACAATGTTTCAAGACACAAAAGACAAGTTTCAATCAATCTCTTCATTTGTTAAAGATACTGAGAAATATGTCAAGGATGTAAAATTGAACAAAGATAAATATAACAACTATTGGATAAAAACAATGATGGTGGATATGATGAGTTCTTCAATTTACTTCAGTGGAAGGGCTTTTAGTATACCTGGAAGAACATCAATTCAGGTATCTCAAACAAAAGTTTCTCCTCTCCTTCTGGCAATATATTCAAAACTAGAAAAAGCAATGAAACAAGAAAAGGTATCAAAAAATAAAAACCTTATGGATGAAGCTTTAGAAAGAAAAGATAAGACCATCTGTAATATGCAAGGAGAAATTTGTATTTTTTCAACAACCCGAAAGATATAAATCCTGATGAAATAAAGGATGTTAATATATCAGGTGAAATGACATTTCGTTCAATTGTAGTTAAGGATCATTTTAAAATTACCTTTAATAGAAAAAATGTAGCAGTTGAATCTGTTAATGAAAAAATGTATATAGATATCGATGGTAATGTTTTTTCTACTAATTAAATATGAGTCAATATTCAACTGAAGATTTTGAAGATTATGAGAGTGATTATGATACCGAGAGTTTGCATTCAAACGATAGTTATGACACCGAGAGTTTGTGTTCAAACGATAGTTATGAAAGTATAGATGATTCTGAAAGTATCGAAGATGATATCGAAGATGAATTTCAGTTTGGGTAAAGTTTTACTTTATAAATATGAATAGTTTACTCGATTTTGAGCCGCTTGAATTCCATGATTCTCCATATGACAAATTTGAGAATTGTCCTGCGTGTGAAAGATGGGGATTAAACACAGAGTCAAAAGCCTATAAACAATGTATATTCTGTGATTATCTTCTAATTCATGATAATCAAAAATATAAAAAAGGAAAATAATTCTTTTAGATTTACACCAAAAATGAATTACTTTACAAGATTGATTAGAGAAATGAATGTAAAGTACGAGGTAACACAACTTTCCTTACAAGGGAAGAAACTGAACGTATTAGAGAAATCTTCAAAGGATTGTTGTTATATATTATTCATGGATGTGATTTTCAGGGAAATATCAACACAAGATATTGCATAAATAAAATAATGGATTATCTTGAAATTAAACGTGAACTTAGGATAAAATATAGAGTTTTGAAAAAAGCCAATAATAAATTAAATAACCTGTTTTCCAAATATATAAATAAACGATTTTTTACCCATTTGGGAAAATAAGATAAAATTTGACAACCATAAAAATATCCCAAATTCATTAAGATGCCTCATAGTTGGTTCAAGTGGATGTGGAAAAACCTGCTTACTTTTAAAGATGCTCCTCACTCCCAACTTTTTAGATTATGATAATTTAATAATTTTCACAAAGTCGAGTTTTCAACCAGAGTATCAACTACTCTCACAAGGTTTTAATGCTGGTCTTCAAAAAGAAAATATAATCGGTTTATTTAAACTTCAAAAAAACCTAAATGATTATAACATTGAAGATATAATACAACTATTTTGTGATACACAGAGATGTAAAAAGAAATCAAAACCGATAACTTGTATTCTTAGTGATAATACGGATGATATACAGTCTCCCCAAGATTTGGATAAATCCAAAAAGAACCTCGTTATCTTTGATGATTGTGTTAATGAGAGAAACCAAACGGTAATGGACAGCGACTACACAAGAGGGAGACATTCTTCTTGTAATTGTATTTATCTTAGTCAATCATACTTTCAACTTCCTCGTCGTTCCATCAGAAACAATGCTTGTACTTTTATTTTATTCAAGTTAAATTCAATAGATATAAACAATTTTTGGAAAGACAATTGTTCTACATTATGTAGTAAAAAGGAATTTGGGGATTACATGAAACACACGACTGAAAAATATAAATATATTGTTGTGAAACAAGATGAGATATTAAATGATATTTTTCAATAAATAAATGGATGCGAAAGAAAGAGCAAGAAGATTTAGGGAACATCAAGAGTTGGTTTCAAAAGTTGTAAAACAACAGCAAGACATGAAGAAACGCAGACAAAAACTAACGGGTGAAGAAGCATTTGAAAAAAAACAAGAGAAATTTTTTAAACCACTTTAAAAACTTCCCAAGAAAAAATTATAGATGTTTCCACAGTTCCCACAATAAAATATGCTCCCAGAAAGCTCCAAATGTTAAAAGATTTCAGTAAAATGACGGAGGAAGAATTAGAGCATATTGGATAATTAGAATATGATGATGAAGGATTATTTCAACAACTGGAAGAGATGAATCGACCCCCTGATTATATTGTGAATGCTCTTCAAAACAATGAATATTCAGCAGATTCAAAAACCAAAGCAGGACTCATTCCAACAGAACAACCAGCAATATTTCATCTTGTTCAAGAAAAGGTATTGATATTTAATGATGAATTAAGGTTCTTGAGTTCTGCTCAACCTCCTGTCAAACTAACTCCAAGATTAATGTTTCTTCTCACAAAAGATGGAAGACAAGGTTCAACTGTGAGGGATGAGTCAAAGTATATTGATAAACCATTGGATATGAAAAATAATGATGATAGAGTATATATTGATCTGCTGAACACTCAAAATTATAGGGTTATTCTTTCTGGTAAAAGTAGGAAGAATGAGAAGGAGAAACACATTATTCAGGCTTTAAGTATCCTTGGTTTAGGTGTTAGTTTTCTTCCAAATGACCCATCACAATTAGTTAATAGACTGTTATTGTTGTTAGGCAGTAAGAAGGCTGGAAATAACAATTGTTTTAATGAAGCATCAGCCATTTTAGACCAGTTGATGAACATGAAAATAATTAATAAATATCAATATAAAGACATTTTATCTCATATTAAATAAGATGAGAAGCACAATCCTTAGTTTCAATTTCACAACAAGTGACCACACATCTTCATTCCCATACCCACTACAACTTGACACAACAAAAGAATATGAGGCATCTTTATTGTCCATGGAAACTTATAATACCTTATTTAATATAACCGAGAAAAATGACAAGTTTAGTTATAATCCGGGAAGTGGATACAAAACGATAACAGATTTCTCAAATATCTTCCGAAATTGCTCGTCTTATGAAAGAACAGGGTGATGAACCAAAAAATATTGTTATAGACATTCAAAAACATACTTCAAAATCAACGATGAAAGTTAAAAATAACTACAAGGTTGATTTCACAATTGATAATTCATTTAGAGAGTTATTGGGTTTCTCCTCAAAAAAGATTGAAACTAATGGGACGTTTTACAGTGATAATGTCATTCAAATATCCTCAGGAATAAATTCGGTGTTAATTCACTGTGATTTGATTGATGGTGCTTATAATGATGGAAAAAAACAAATACAATATTTTCATTCAGCGCATACTCAACCCCAATTGGTTATAAATTCAATATGGAACCCAAAAATTTGGTTTATCTCCCTGTGTCAGGAAAAACCATACACAGAGTAAATTTTAGGATAACCGACCAAGATAATCGTATGATTTCTTTTAATGGAGAAGTTATATCCATCAGAATTCACCTACGTGAAGTTTTCCAATAAATAAATACGATGGTTATTGTGAGGAAACACGAGTTGGGAAAATATAAAATAATTACAGGGGATGGGATGTTCCTTTCCCCATACTACAAGGGTGAAGGTATGTATCTTGGTAGAGGATATTATAAACCTAAGAGACAAAGGGGTGTTGGACATCAATTTAGAGGAGATGGGATAATTGATACTCTCATGGGTATTGGTTCAACTATTCTTAAACATTAAGATCTAATTGGTTCAACTGCTTCTGCTGTGGGAAATGTAGCAGGTGCTGTAAAGAGCATAAAAGATGCCCAGAAGGAATCTCATAAATTACAAGCAATAAAAGAAATTAAGAAAGGCAAAACTCAGTTGTCCCCCCAAGAACGACAGAAAATAATTTGAATACTTGGATCAGGGTTTCAAATGTTTTAACATCTTTTTTTCCTAAATAAATACAAGCATGGAAGCAATTGATAGTATCTATGATTTGGATGATACTATTATTATCTCAAACTCCACTAAAAAAGAAGATTACTTCAAGGTAAATGCAACAACTGGAACAGACTGGAATACGAATGGTACAAAAAGTTTTGAAATAAATAATCAACAAACCTATTTGAATCTCTCCGAAAGTTTCTTGTTGTGGAAATTTAAATTCACTAAAGCTGGGAATAACACAAACGCAACACTTGTAAATGATTTCTTCTGGAAAATGTTTGATAGTGTGCGTTTGTATATTGGAACACAAGAAGTTGAAGCGGTTGATTATGTCTCTGCTGTATCTGAAATGATGAAAGTTACACTCTATACATTCAGTGATAGAATGGGAAAGGGGTCTGTCGAAGGTTTTATTCCTGATATGTCAACGGGAACAAACACAGACCCTGGATATACTCAAAGGAAAGGAGCGGATAATGATGATACAAAAGCAGAAAATAGTTTTACTGTGGCAGTTCCTCTTAAAGGTATATTTGGATTTTGTGATCATGATAAAGTTCTGTATGGTCTTAAAATTAGATTTCAACTACAAAGGAATGATAATGAAAATAGATTGCTTTTTGGTGTTGGTAATGCTTTTGGTGATCAGAATAAATTTGTAATTGAGGAAATGAGTTGGTATATCAGTGAATATACTCCTAATCTTAAAACAGAAGAGATGTTGAATGGAAGACTTAACTCAAAGAAACCACTCAGTGTATCATACCTCAAAAGAAGATGTCAACACGTTAAACTCAACCAAACTACTTACACGTGGAATTTGGGTGTTCTGGAAGGAAAGCCACAATATCTGTGGATCATTTTGAAAAAGCCAGATGGTGATACTGCGACTGATAAGAATAATGCATTGAGTGATAATGCTAAGGTGAAACAACTTCGCGTTTCTCTAGATGGAACATTTTATCCACGAGATAGATTGGAAATTAATTGGGAAAAAAAATGATTTTGCTGAAGCATACAAGTCTTACCAAAAGGTGTGTGAAAGTAATGGAAATAAAGAACCTATTTTGGATATGACAGCATTTAAAAGTTTGTATACAATCTATGCGTTTGACCTGAGCGCTCAAAAGGAAACTATAAAGTCTAATCGAGTGGATACTTCCCTATACATTGAAAGAGGAGAGAATGAAGAAGTTGACACATATTGTTTGCTTTTGGAAGAAACAGAATTACAGATTAATACAGAATTGCAGTGTGATGATTAGTCTCACATAATTTTTTGTTAAATAAATGAGTGGCAAAGTACCAACTGGGGTATATGTTAATCAAATCAATCTTCATAAACTATCATCTTGTGTTCAAAATCAAAAGCCTTGTACGATTAACGTTAATACAATTCAGAGAAAAGGAGCAGTAAGAATTGATGTTTTGCTCACAAGAGAACAGGTTAAAATCTTAAATGACACTGGCTCACTTAAAATTAAAATGACAAAACCAATGTTGAAAAATATTCAATAAGAGAGACGAGTGGAGGATTTCTCCCATTTCTAATTCCTTTATTTGCTGGTTTAAGTGCGGTTGGAGCATTGACGGGTGGTATTTCAACAGCGGTGAAAACTGCCAACGAAAGGAAGGCTCAACTCCAGGCTCAAAAAGAATTGGAAAGACATAACAAAGAGTTGGAGAAACAAATTAGTGGAAGTGGTGTAATTGTAGATTTTGCTGAAAAACTTGAAGGTCGTCTTCCTGATAAAGCGAGATTGTTAGTTGGAGATATGCTTTCTTCTATTGCACAAGCAGGTGTAAAATTAACGAAAAGGAGGAGGAGATTGGGACCATACTCTGTGCAGAGCATTGGTGCTGCTTAAGCAGTCTCCTTGGCTATTGGGCACAATCCTGGACGGGTCGCCACTCCGACACAGTATACCAGCATGCTGGCACTCATTTTGCCGACCTCGGAAGGATGACAGGCCGAGTTAACCCCACCGAGTATTAATTCAAACAGCTGAACGGGATTTGAACTCAGGACCCTAGGATCCAAAGCCCGCTACCCTAACCATTAAGCCAACAGCAGGCATAACGAAAAGAGGTAATGGATTATATCTTTCTAATAAATAAATGAGCATTGATGAGTGGTTTAAAGAATTTGGAAAGAATACAACATCAAATTTACAACTTGTCAAATATTGTAGGAAATTAAAAATTCATAATGTGGTTATTTGTATGAGAGATGAATTAACAAATGTGCCGAAACATACAAAGAATATTATTATGAACTTAGAAGATAATAATGGGAACGGTTCTCATTGGGTTTGTATTTTTAATAGTCAAGACAAATATTATTTTGATAGTTTTGGTCTTCCACCACTTGTTGAAGTCATAAAATTCTTACAGAATGGTGTTTATCAAACATTTCAAGTCCAAGAATTAAATTCCAAGTGTTGTGGTCAATTATGTCTGTATGTGTTATTTCAACTCAACAAAAATAAAAAAATTTATGATATTATTTTTAATCTAATATAAATGACTTATGTTGGTAAAGATGGTTCTATCTTTGGTGTATCCCAAGAACTGGATATTGATTTATCAAATTATTACACAAAAGCACAGGTTGAACGACATAAATATAATATAACCAAAAATATTAACATGAAAAATTCTTATAAATTAAAAAATTATCCAAGCCCGACTGACGCGAATGACTTGGTGAGATTAAGCGATTTATCACAATATATATCCTTAAATAAAACGGCCGTGTATTCCAAAGATACAGAAGTGTTGATATTATCTCCAGGTCATACAGAATTCACAGTTCGAATTAAAATAAATTTTTATAAAGAAGGGCGTATCGTTTGTATGAGAATAGAACAATGGGGGTATGATATGAATGATTTAGGGTATAATTGGTCATTTAAAATTAACCTCGAAGACCTGGAACAATTAAATCAGTCTCGGAAGGAAGAATATTATCCACTTGGTATCGAGAATGACTTTTGTGGGGCCACGATTAGTAAACAACAAATAAAAGAATTTAATAAGGGTAAATATAATAATGGTTTTGCCCTTGTTTATATCATGAAAACAGAAAAAATAAGTAATATATGTATGTATATATATATATATATATATATATATATATATATATATATATATATATATATATATATATATATATATTGTTGTGGTTACCAAATTCGCAAACCACCATTCAGGTCCCTTAGGTGAGGTATCTCGGCAAGTATATGTGTAGTTAGGTCCAAACCCGTTGTCTAGTGGGAATACATGTCATTTATGCGAGCTGCGACTCTTCAGGATAGCCGTTTTTCTTTTACTATCTTTATTTTGGACCAACCGCCATGATTACCACCACAACCACAACATCAACCACCAACCACAACGCCGCTTCACCACAACCGCCACGACCTTCCCGTCACACCTCGCCACCGTAGCATCGCCACCGTTCTTGCCCCGCTGTGGGTACCGGTGTTGGACTCGGGCAGGGCGCGCGTCGAACAGCGTGTACAAAATCATGGATTTTGTGCTTCAAAAACGGATCAAAAACGACACACGCCCACTTTTTGCCGTCCAATCGGTGAGCGAGGGGCGATTTGGCCCCGCCTCCAGGACGATCGATATATGCAAATTTGTGGATCAAAAGCCTTCACGCCCACTTTTTCTCGGGCCAATGGGGAGCGAGGTGAAAGGTCAAAGGGAGGGGGTCAAAGGCGAAGCTACGGGGGGGATAAAAGGACCGTGTTCGTCAGTCAGAGCCGTGTGGAAGTCTGGAGCCCGAAGCCTGCAGTAGCTGGAGAAGCTGAAGAGAGTCGAACGAGGAGAGCCCAAAGAAGAGTCCAGGGTGGAGAGTCCAGAGGCGGAGAGGCGGCAGCGGCGAAGGCAGACGAGGGGGTGCTCGCGACGGTGCCGGGAGCTGCACGCCCGAGGAAGGCCGGCAGCGCGACCTGGCCGAGGTGGAGACGCACACCAGGGATAATAAAGATCCTCTATACCCCGAGCATCAACAACCCCCTCCTGTTTCCCCCCGCGCTGAGATAGTGCGACCAAGGGGGCCCCTTTCCCACCCCCTGCCAGACACTGCCCGCGAGGCCCGCGGGGTTGGGGCGCCATCGCCGCTCCGCGTCTCATCACCAGACGGGTAGGCGCGACCCGGTCTCGGCCTCAGGCCCGCCTCATTCTTGGGGGTGTTCTTTCCTTGGTTTTGGGTATGTGTTGTCGGCGCCGTCTGTGAGGTAGAATTGTATAAGTGTTGCCGTGTGCTCGGTAGTCGGTATTAGCTCTGCATTGTCTTCGCTTTTATATTTGCTTTTTGTGTAAATGGAATTGTGTTTTTTTTGTGTGCTTTTGGTGGAATTGAATATGTGTGCTTCCCGTGTGCCGCGAATAAATGTGCTTTTGTGTTGAACTGTTTCCCGCTTCGCTTCGTCATTTCTCCCATTGAATCCTCATCTTGCTTCACGTAAAGGGTTGGTAGTGGGCTGAATACGCCCGATAATTAATCGAACCGTCGAGGTCGACGATAACACCGCTCGGTTATTCTGATAGTACGGAACGGGTCGCTTAAGTGGCCCGTGTCCGAAGTCGACCTGCGGCGAGGTGCGATCGCCCGGTCTACCCTCCGCGTGGGTACTTAGGTAGGTCGAATTTGGCGAGCAACCCTATCCCACGCGGGGGCTGATTGGCTCGATCGCGGTGAGACCGAAAGGTCCACCCGTGACTGGTTCCCGGCGTTAGTCCGAGAGGGTCACGACTGGATTGTCCGTCCGGTGGGCGACGTGCCGCGATTCGAGTTACGTGGCCGTCAGCACGCCGGCGGGCGCGAATACCGCAACACTGGTGTCAGGTCGTGCGATACAAATTCATCGCCCTCCTCGCGGCACTGGTATCGGAGAACAGGAAAACAGGCTCTCCTGTCTCCGGCTAAATTCACGGGAATCGGTCCAGGGGTGAGAGAAGCGACCCCCGATTCCCTCCAAATTACGAGCGAGTTAAATTAACCCTTCACGAGAAGCAAGATGGCGTCTCAAGGCGAGCGGGAGCCGGGGGTATTAGAAATGTATATGTGTAATAATGTAGAGTCCATGGTCCAGGATGGAATCCCCGAGCAGGAAATGTTGATTGTGCAGGAACACGGACTCGCCCAACTGAACCCAGAACCTGAAATGGGTGCGGCAGCGGCCGCAGTGTATGACACCTCCCCCCCCCCCTCTCCACCAAAACCCTTCCCCAACCCTTGCCGAAACGGCTCAGCTGAGTGCATCCAACATGGCCCAGCTATGCGCCATGCTGGCGGCAATGAACGAAAAGATGAATGCGAAAATGATCGAAAAAATGGATGCAAATACAAATGAAATGAAAAACGAAATGAACAAGCAAATAAACGGAATGGAAGCAAACATGAAGGAGGAAATGAAAAAGTTCCGGGGTGAGACGCAGAACATGGGCCGATGCCTGCAGGCGGGCATGAAGGCCGTGACAAAGGAAATAATAGTTGAGACAAGGGAGGTAAAGGGTGAAGAGTTGGCAGAGACACGGGAGATAGAAAAAATAGAGGAAAGACTACACGAGGAAGACGGGGTAAGTGACGCACACACACACGGAGGTAGTGGAGGATAATGGGGGTGAGCTCGCGGAGCGTGCAGGGACCCGGTGCGAGCAGCTGGATGGCCTCCTCCAGGAACGAGGGGAGGGAGTCTGCCCCCTTGAGGCGAGTCACGACCAGGTGAGTTCGGTCGTGCTTTGCGAGGTTGAGAGGACGGGTGCTGTGGACAGGTGCTTGGAGAGCTTGGGGGGTATAGAGGCCCCGGAGACCCTTGTGGGGACACGAATCCCCAGTGTGGTTGTCCCTGTGTGTGTGGTGCAAGGCGTGAGTGCGTCCCCGTGTGTGGAAGCGACCCCGTGTGTGAGTGGTGTGGTGGCGATGGTGCCAGAGTGCGTGCTTCCCAGCACGCCGTGTGTGGATGAGGCACCGTGTGTGAGTGAGGCACGGAGTATGGATGAGGCACCGCGGGTTAGTGCCCCCGCGTGTGTGGGTGAGGCACCGTGTGTGGATGAGGCATTGCAGGTGAGCTCCCCCGCGTGTGTGAGTGAGGCACGGTGTGTGGATGAGGCACCGCGGGTGAGTGCCCCCGCGTGTGTAAGTAGTATGGTTTGTGTGAGTGGTGAGGCACCGTGCGTGAGTGAACGGCCGTGTGCAAGGTCGCTGTGTGCAAGGGAGACCGTGTGTGTGAGAGAGCGGTATGTGAGGGAGATGTCGGTTGGCATGCGGGAGCACGCAGCCGCATCTCCCGGTGTGAATGTGATGGTGTGGACTGTGTGCGTCGTAACACGCAGGTATGCGTGTGTGGAATGGAGACGGCGACAGAGGAGAGAAAGCCGGGTAGCGGCTGTAGTTGTTTCGGGGACCGTGCCGGGTTCACCCAGCAGTGAGCACGCGGTCCGTGCTGTGCAACGCACGAGACCACCACGTGCTCGCTTGCGAGAGTGAAGTCCCGGTCCGGAAACGCACGCGGTGGATTTGCCGATCCCGCGGACGGACAAAGTTTAGGCAGGTAAACGGATTTGGACCGGACGGGTTCTCCACGCGATCGTGTGTGTTAAGCTCCAACGGGCAAAGCACATGTGTTCGCGTGGGGAACCCCTCGAGACGTGGGGCTTGTGTTTTTTTTTTGCGCACGGTGACGTCATGGCTGCACGTGTGGTTGGAATCCGGCAGGAGGGGTATCTCTGCCGGATGGTCCCGTCCAAGGAGGGACGAGGAACACGTGCAGCTGCATGACGTCACGGGCAGGTGCAAAGTGCGCGAGCTCTGAGTTGCCGCGCAGGTGCTGCGCATGGAAAAAAAAAAAAAGCAAGCCTCACTTTCGGGTGTACAGGATTCCTGGGCAAGGGGTGAAAGACCCCCTTATCCTGGGCACAGGATGGAAACTAGTTAGGGGGAAGGGTTAGCTTAGTTAGACCGACTTCATGGGGCAGGGGTAAGTCCTCATGGAGTCCGTGGAATGGATTAGGTAGAGGGATTCAGTGAGCTTTAGGTGGGGAAATAAAATAATTAATGGGATTATTTGGAGACATGGACAGACTTATGAATGTGTAGAGTTGACGTAGTTTAGCTACGTAGTGTTAAAAGGAACGTGCTTTAGTGTAAGGGATGACGTGGGAGCACGAGTTAGTCAGGGGATGTAGTTAGAAGGATGGCAGAGTTCAGCGGTGTGTGTGTTGAAGAGTTGGTGAGTTGTGAGGTGAGTACATGGTGAGTGAGTGAGGCCAGCGGGTCTGTGTGGATGGAGCGAATGGGGAATGCATGGTGCGATGAGTGATTGGGGGGAGGAGTGACTCCCCCCCAAGGGACCCCGGGGTCAGAGTAGAGTGAGTTAGCTGGGTTAGTCAAATTGAAAAATGGAGGTCGTTTTGTTGTTGGTGGGAAAGTAGGCTCGAGACCCATTTGGAGGGGTGCAGGAGCCCTGTTGACGGGCTTGGGAGCGTGGCTGCGAAAGGTGAGTATCGCTGAGTGGGTACCCCGGGCACCAGGCTAGTCGGCCGCGGTAGGCCATTGGCCCATGGGGGGCCGGGATAGAGTAGTGGGCACGGGTGCGCCTGCTTGGTGCGGGGGCCCGGGGCGCCATTAGCCGCGTGGGCAGTGTTGTGGGCACGGGTGACCCTCGGAAAGGGGCCCGGGAGGCCGGCCTGCCACGTGTGCGTTTCAGGGGAGGTGCCATGGGGGGAACTCCCCGGTGTTAGGGAGCTGGTAGGCTCGGAGGCAGTGTAGTGCCCGGGGGTGCCATAGCGGGAGATTCGGCAGAGGGTCGTGCCTGCCGGAGGGAGCCACGTGTCCCAGCCAGGAGACCGTGTGAGGGCACGGAGAGAAAATTGGGGGGTGAGGCCCGAAATTGTGAGGACACCAACACAGGCGACGGGAATCTGGGTTGTTAGAACCAATAGTTTAAGCGAGAGGCGCTTGTTGAAAGCCCTGGGGTAGTTTAACAGTTAAATGGATAGGGTAGATTAGGAAGTGTACCCCTCCGCACCATCCATCCCCTCGCTCTCGTTGTGGGCCGCTGGACCCACTTGTTAAGATCGCCGAACTCTGGGGAGGCCATTCTGAGGCTTCGTTGGGCCTCGACACAGGACGTTAGCTCTCCCTTGTTCCCCTCTGGGAAGGGAACGTAGGGGTTGGGAGTAGGCTAGGTGACAGAATAGGTTAGCCGAACAAGGACGATAAAGGGGGTTAGGGGACGATTTATAGTGGGGAAGTAAAAATAAAAACAATAAAAAAATAAGTTGGGGCTAAATTGGGGTTTGACAAATTAAGGGAGTGGGTATGTACAGTGACAGGCAAAGGCGATAGGTTGGGAGGGAGACAGGTAGGTAGGTCCGAGCCCGCCTTCCAAGTGGCCAGCACCACCGCACTCCCTCCACCAACCTCCACTGAACGGCAAAGGCTGGCCAACTTCATCGGCTGGCCGTGTTTTGCTTCAAGGCAGAGGCCGGCCAACTTCATCGGCAGCTGCTGTGCTGCAAGGCCTGTGCCATCGGCTGGCCGTGTTTTGCGTCAAGGCCTGTGCCGGCCAGTTCATCTGTCGGCTGTGTTTGCCTGCAGCAGCCTTCTTCTGCGGGCTGTGTTTGCCTGCTGCCTTTGCCATGCCATGCCCACTGCCCACGTTCACCAGCCCCGTTCAATTTTTGCTTTGCCCCCCCCCCCCTGTTCGTTTCCATGTGCGCCAGGATCAGAAAGCAACAGTTTGCAAGCTGCAAGAACTGCCCTGTTGGCAGCTACAACACGGGCCTGCAGTGGCGGCCCGTGCACCGTGTTTGCGTCCATCCATTCATCCATCCGTTCACCCATCCATTCGTTGTGCTCATTGCGTGTGCCACTTGAGCTGGCACGGAGACTGCGTTTGTGCAGCCCAAGCACCGTTGTGGTTCACTGCGTTCAGTTCAAAAGGGAAGGCCTTGGACTGCGTGTGAGCAGCCAGCCACGTTCCCTGTCACCTGCATTGTTTTGAGCCAGAGACTGCATGCGGGCAGCCTGGCTCCCTGCTAACTGCTTTTCTTTTGCAGAGTTCAATGATCCTGGGCCATGGTTTAGTGTAAAATTTGTAAGTTAAGGTTAAGATGTACTGTAAATATGAGTGCGCCCCCGGCATGTATGTCTCAGCGCCGGCAATTTTATTTAAGTCGTCCGTATGAGTGAGTTTGTTTAGATAGTTACGCAGCCCTCAGGTTATTTATTTTGGGGACACGAATACCATGAATGTCGCACTCAGGGATCCGTAGGTAAAATGTACTAGGGGAAAACTACACATGATGGCACACGAAAATTTGACGACTCGGGACGAGTCTGTAAAAAGGGGAGGGGGTCGTGTTGTGGTTACCAAATTCGCAAACCACCATTCAGGTCCCTTAGGTGAGGTATCTCGGCAAGTATATGTGTAGTTAGGTCCAAACCCGTTGTCTAGTGGGAATACATGTCATTTATGCGAGCTGCGACTCTTCAGGATAGCCGTTTTTCTTTTACTATCTTTATTTTGGACCAACCGCCATGATTACCACCACAACCACAACATCAACCACCAACCACAACGCCGCTTCACCACAACCGCCACGACCTTCCCGTCACACCTCGCCACCGTAGCATCGCCACCGTTCTTGCCCCGCTGTGGGTACCGGTGTTGGACTCGGGCAGGGCGCGCGTCGAACAGCGTGTACAAAATCACGGATTTTGTGCTTCAAAAACGGATCAAAAACGACACACGCCCACTTTTTGCCGTCCAATCGGTGAGCGAGGGGCGATTTGGCCCCGCCTCCAGGACGATCGATATATGCAAATTTGTGGATCAAAAAGCCTTCACGCCCACTTTTTCTCGGGCCAATGGGGAGCGAGGTGAAAGGTCAAAGGGAGGGGGTCAAAGGCGAAGCTACGGGGGGGATAAAAGGACCGTGTTCGTCAGTCAGAGCCGTGTGGAAGTCTGGAGCCCGAAGCCTGCAGTAGCTGGAGAAGCTGAAGAGAGTCGAACGAGGAGAGCCCAAAGAAGAGTCCAGGGTGGAGAGTCCAGAGGCGGAGAGGCGGCAGCGGCGAAGGCAGACAAGGGGGTGCTCGCGACGGTGCCGGGAGCTGCACGCCCGAGGAAGGCCGGCAGCGCGACCTGGCCGAGGTGGAGACGCACACCAGGGATAATAAAGATCCTCTATACCCCGAGCATCAACAACCCCCTCCTGTTTCCCCCCGCGCTGAGATAGTGCGACCAAGGGGGCCCCTTTCCCACCCCCTGCCAGACACTGCCTGCGAGGCCCGCGGGGTTGGGGCGCCATCGCCGCTCCGCGTCTCATCACCAGACGGGTAGGCGCGACCCGGTCTCGGCCTCAGGCCCGCCTCATTCTTGGGGGTATTCTTTCCTTGGTTTTGGGTATGTGTTGTCGGCGCCGTCTGTGAGGTAGAATTGTATAAGTGTTGCCGTGTGCTCGGTAGTCGGTATTAGCTCTGCATTGTCTTCGCTTTTATATTTGCTTTTTGTGTAAATGGAATTGTGTTTTTTTTGTGTGCTTTTGGTGGAATTGAATATGTGTGCTTCCCGTGTGCCGCGAATAAATGTGCTTTTGTGTTGAACTGTTTCCCGCTTCGCTTCGTCATTTCTCCCATTGAATCCTCATCTTGCTTCACGTAAAGGGTTGGTAGTGGGCTGAATACGCCCGATAATTAATCGAACCGTCGAGGTCGACGATAACACCGCTCGGTTATTCTGATAGTACGGAACGGGTCGCTTAAGTGGCCCGTGTCCGAAGTCGACCTGCGGCGAGGTGCGATCGCCCGGTCTACCCTCCGCGTGGGTACTTAGGTAGGTCGAATTTGGCGAGCAACCCTATCCCACGCGGGGGCTGATTGGCTCGATCGCGGTGAGACCGAAAGGTCCACCCGTGACTGGTTCCCGGCGTTAGTCCGAGAGGGTCACGACTGGATTGTCCGTCCGGTGGGCGACGTGCCGCGATTCGAGTTACGTGGCCGTTCGCACACCGGCGGGCGCGAATCCGTAACACTGGTGTCAGGTCGTGCGATACAAATCCATCGCCCTCCTCGCGGCACTGGTATCGGAGAACAGGAAAACGGGCTCTCCTGTCTCCAGCTAAATTCACGGGAATCGGTCCAGGGGTGAGAGAAGCGACCCCCGATTCCCTCCAAATTACGAGCGAGCGAAATTAACCCTTCACGAGAAGCAAGATGGCGTCTCAAGGCGAGCGGGAGCTGGGGGTATTAGAAATGTAGATGTGTAGTAATGTAGAATCCATGGTCCAGGATGGAATCCCCGAGCAGGAAATGTTGATTGTGCAGGAACACGGACTCGCCCAACTGAACCCAGAGCCCGAAATAGGTGCGGCAGCGGCCGCGGTGTATGACACCTCCCCTTCCCCCCTCCACCAAAACCCTTCCCCGATCCCTGCCGAAACGGCTCACCCAAGCGCACCCGACATGGCCCAGCTATGCGCCATGCTGGCGGCAATGACAGCGAGAATGGATGCGAATACACAACAAATGAACGAAAGAATGGATGCGAATACACAACAAATGAACGAAAGGATGGATGCGAATACACAAAAGATGGATGCGAATACACAACAAATGAACGAAAAGATGGATACAAATACAAATGAAGTGAAAACGACGATGGATGCGAATACACAGCAAATGAGGGAAGAAATGAAAGAGCTGCGGGGTGAGACGCAGAACATGGGCCGATGCCTGCAGGCGGGCATGAAGGCCGTGACCAGGGAGCTGGGAATGGCGACTCCACGTGTCGGAACGAACGAGCTGGAAGGGGGTGCGACGGCTGTCGGGCCCGCGGTGGAGGCGGGTAAGGAAAAAGTAATTCGGGAGACAAGAGACGAGGTGAAAGTAATTGGGAGGGAGAGAAAAGAACAATTAATACGGAAAGCAAGGATGAGGTACGCGGAGATCGTGAAAGAGCAAGGAGTGAAAAACAGGGAAGGACTGGAGCGACTTAAAGAGAAAGCAAGGTTGACCTACATAAAGATAACGGAAAGACGCCAGAAAGAAGCAGAGACCAATAGACACGAGGAGACAACAGAAACTTTTAAATGTATAGAGACACGGGAGACAGAAAAAATAGAGGAGAGACTGCATGATAATGACGGGGTAAGTGACGCGCACACACACACGGAGGTAGTGGAGGATAATGGGGGTGAGCTGGCCGACTGGGTAGAGACCCAGTGCGAGCACCTGGATGGCCTCCTCCAGGAACGAGGGGAGCGAGTATGCCCCCTTGAGGCGAGTCACGACCAGGTGAGTTCGGTCGTGCTTTGCGAGGTTGAGGGGACGGGTGCTGCGAACGGGTGCACGGAGAGCTTGGGGGGTATAGAGGCCCTGGAGACCATTGTGGGGACACGAATCCCCAGTGTGGTTGTCCCTGTGTGTGTGGTGCAAGGTGTGAGTGCATCCCCGTGTGTGGAAGCGACCCCGTGTGTGAGTGGTGTGGTGGCGATAGTGCCAGGGTACGTGCTTCCCAGCACGCCGTGTATGAGTGAGGCACCGCGGGTGAGTTCCCCCGCGTGTGTGTGAGGCACGGTGTGTGGATGAGGCACCGCGGGTGAGTGCCCCCGCGCGAGTGAATGGAGCACCACGTGTGAGTGGTATGGTTTGTGCAAGGGAGACCGTGTGTGTGAGAGAGCGGTATGTGAGGGAGATGTCGGTTGGCATGCGGGAGCACGCAGCCGCGTCTCCCGGTGTGAATGGAATGGAATGGAGTGTGAGCGTCGTAACACGCGGGAGTGCGTGTGTGGAATGGCGACGACGACGACAGAGGAAAGAAAGCCGAGTAGCGGCTGTAGTTGTTTCGGGGACCGTGCCGGGTTCACCCAGCAGTGAGCACGAGGTCCGTGCTGTGCAACGCACGAGGCCGCCACGTGCTCGCTTGCGATAGTGAAGTCCCGGTCCGGAAACGCCAGCGGTGGATTTGCCGATCCCGCGGACGGACAAAGTTTAGGCAGGTAAACGGATTTGGACCGGACGGGTTCTCCACGCGATCGTGTGTGTTAAGCTCCAACGGGCAAAGCACATGTGTTCGCGTGGGGAACCCCTCGAGACGTGGGGCTTGTGTTTTTTTTATGCGCACGGTGACGCCATGGCTGCACGTGGGGTTGGAATCCGGCAGGAGGGGTATCCCTGCCGGATGGTACCGTCCAAGGAGGGACGAGGAACACGTGCAGCTGCATGACGTCACGGGCAGGTGCAAAGTGCGCGAGTTGCCGCGCTGGTGCTGCGCATGTAAAGAAAAAGAAAAAGCAAGCCTCACTTTCGGGTGCACAGGATTCCTGGGCAAGGGGTGGAAGACCCCCTTGATCTGGGCACAGGATGGAAACTAGTGAGGGGGAAGGGTTAGCTTAGCTAGACCGGCTCCATGGGGCAGGGGTAAGTCCTCATGGGGCCCGTGGAATGGATTAGTTAGAGGGATTGTAGCGAGATTTAGGTTGGGAAATTAATTAATGGAATGATTTGGAGACAGTGACAGACTATGAATGTGTAGAGGGGACGTAGCTTAGCTACGTAGTGTTAAATGGAGCGTGCTACTAGTTTAAGGGACGACGTGGGAGCACGAGTTAGTTAGGGGATATAGTTAGAAGGATGGCAGAATTCAGCGGTGTGCATGTTGAAGAGTTGGTGAGTTGTGAGGTGAGTACATGTTGAGTGAGTGAGGCCAGCGGGTCTGTGTGAGTGGAGCGAATGGGGAATGCATGGTGCGATGAGTGATTGGGGGGAGGAGTGACTCCCGCCCAAGGGACCCTGGGGTCAGAGTAAAGTGAGTTAGCTGGGTTAGTCAAATTGAAAAATGGAGGTCGTTTTGTTGTTGGTGGGAGTGTAGGCTCGAAACCCATTTGGAGGGGTGCAGGAGCCCTGTTGACGGGCTTGGGAGCGTGGCTGCGAAAGGTGAGTATCGCTGAGTGGGTACCTCGGGCACCAGGCTAGTCGGCCGTGGTAGGCCAAGGGCCCATGGGGGGCCGGGATAGCGTAGTGGGCACGGGTGCGCCTGCTTGGTGCGGGGGCCCGGGGTGCCATTAGCCGCGTGGGCAGTGTTGTGGGCAAGGGTGACCCTCGGAAAGCGGCCCGGGAAGCCAGCCTGCCACGTGTGCGTTTCAGGGGAGGTGCCATGGGGGGCACTCCCCGGTGTTAGGGAGCTGTTAGGCTCGGAGGCAGTGTAGTGCCCAGGGGTGCCATAGCGGGAGATTCGGCAGAGGGTCGTGCCTGCCAAAGGGAGCCACGTGTCCCAGCCAGGAGACCGTGTGAGGGCACGGAGAGAAAATTGGGGGGGCGAGGCCCGAAATTGTGAGGTCACCAACACAGGCGACGGGAATCTGGGTTGTTAGAACCAATAGTTTAAGCGAGAGGCGCTTGTTGAAAGCCCCGGGGTAGTTTAACAGTTAAATGGTTAGGGTAGATTAGGAGATGTACCCCTCCGCACCATCCATCCCCTCGCTGTCGTTGTGGGCCGCTGGACCCACTTTGGTTATAGATCGCCGAACTCTGGGGAGGCCATTCTGAGGCTTCATTGGGCCTCGACACAGGACGTTAGCTCTCCCTTACTCCCCTCCGGGAAGGGAACGTAGGGGTTGGGAGTAGGCTTGGTGACAGGATAGGTTAGCCGAACAAGGACGATAAAGGGGGTTAGGGGACGATTTATAGTGGGGAAGAAAAAAAAAAAAAATAAGTTGGGGCTAAATTGGGGTTTGACAAATTAAGGGAGTGGGTATGTACAGTGACAGGCAAAGGCGATAGGTGGGAGGGAGACAGGTCGGTAGGTCCGAGCCCGCCTTCCAAGTGGCCAGCACCACCGCACTCCCTCCACCAACCTCCACTGAACGGCAAAGGCTGGCCAACTTCATCGGCTGGCCGTGTTTTGCTTCAAGGCAGAGGCCGGCCAACTTCATCGGCAGCTGTTGTTTTGCTGCAAGGCCTGTGCCATCGGCTGGCCGTGTTTTGCTTCAAGGCCTGTGCCGGCCCAGTTCATCTGCTGGCTGTTTTTCTTCAAGGCCTGTGCCGGCCAGTTCATCTGCCGGCTGTGTTTGCCTGCAGCGGCCTTCTTCTGCGGGCTGTGTTTGCCTGCTGCCTTTGCCATGCCATGCCCACTGCCCACGTTCACCAGCCCCGTTCAATTTTGCTTTCCCCCCCCCCTGTTAATTTCCATGTGTGCCAGGATCCGCAAGGCAACAGTTTGCAAGCTGCAAGAACTGCCCTGTTGGCAGCTACAATACGGGCCTGCAGTGGCGGCCCGTGCACCGTGTTTGCGTTCAGTGCATCCATTCATCCATCCATTCGTTGTGCTCATTGCGTGTGCCACTTGAGCTGGCACGGAGACTGTGTTTGTGCAGCCCATGCACCGTTGTGGTTCACTGCGTTCAGTTCAAAAGGGAAGGCCTTGGACTGCGTGTGAGCAGCCAGCCACGTTCCCTGTCACCTGCATTGTTTTGAGCCAGAGACTGCATGCGAGCAGCCTGGCTCCCTGCTAACTGCTTTCTTTTTGCAGAGTTCATTGATCCTGGGCCATGGTTTAGTGTAAAATTTGTAAGTTAAGGTAAGATGTACTGTACATATGAGTGCGCCCCCGGCATGTTTGTCTTAGCGCCGGCAATTTTATTTAAGTCGTCTGTGTGAGTGAGTTTGTTTAGGTAGTTACGCAGCCCTCAGGTTATTTATTTTGGGGACACGAATACCATGAATGTCGCACTCAGGGATCCGTAGGTAAAATGTACTGGGGGAAAACTACACATGATGGCACACGAGAATTTGACGACTCGGGACGAGTCTGTAAAAAGGGGAGGGGGTAGTGTTGTGGTTGACCAAATTCGCAAACCACCATTCAGGTCCCTTAGGTGAGATATCTCGGTAAGTATATGTGTAGTTAGGCCCAAACCCGTTGTCTAGTGGGAATACATGTCATTCATGCGTGCTGCGACTCTTCAGGATAGCCGTTTTTCTTTTACTATCTTTATTTTGGACCAACCGCCATTGTTACCACCACCAACCACAACATCAACCACCCACCGCGGCGCCGCTTCACGTCACACCTCGCAACCGTCGCATCGCCACCGTTCTTGCGCCGCTTGTGGGTACCGGTATTGGACTCGTGCAGGGCGCGTGCCGAACAGCGTGTACAAAACCACGGATTTTCCACTCCAAAAACGGATCAAAAACGACACACGCCCACTTTTGTTCCGTCCAATCGGTGAGCGAGGGGCGATTTGGCCCCGCCTCCAGGGCGTTGGAGGGCGGTCGCTATATGCAAATTCATGGATCAAAAAGCATTCACGCCCACTTTTTCTCGGGCCAATGGGGAGCGAGGTGAAAGGTCGAAGGCAGGGGGTCAAAGATGAGAGAGCGAAGCCACGGGGCTTATATAAGCGACCGCGTTCGTCAAGTCGAGTGAGTTAAGACTTCGCAGTCGGTGGAGTTGGGAAGAAGAAGTCATCGTTGGTTGTTGGTCGTCGTCGTCGTCGTGTGCGTTGGAGTCGGAGCGAAGAGGACGGAGCTGTGGAGAGGCGGCGAAGGCAGACGAGGGGGTGCTCGCGTCGTGCCGGGAGCTGCACACCAGGGAGGCCGACGGCGCGACCTGGCCGAGGTGGAGACGCTCGTCGCGGGACTCGAGGCAGAGTAAAAATCCTCCTTACCCCGAGCATCAGCAACCCCCTCCTGTTTCCCCCCGCGCTGAGATAGTGCGACCAAGGGGGCCCCTTTTCCCACCCCCTACCAGACACTGCCCGCGAGGCCCGCGGAGTTGAGGCACCATCGCCGCTCCGCGTCTCATCACCAGACGGGTAGGCCCGACCCGGTCTCGGCCTCAGGCCCGCCTCATCCTTGAGGGTGTTCTTTTTCTTGGTTTTGGATATGTGTTGTCGGCGCCGTCTGTGAAGTAAAATTGTATAAGTGTTGCCGTGTGCTCGCGTAATCGGTATTAGATCTGCATTGTCGCATTTGCTTTTTGCGTAAAATTGCATTGTGTTTCTTTTCCTTTTCTATGTGCTTTTGGTGGAATTGAATATGTGTGCTTTCCGTTCATCGCGAATAAATGTGCTTTGTGTTGAACTGTTTCCCGCTTCGCTTCGTCATTTCTTTCATTGAATCCTCATCTTGCTTCACGTAAAGGGTTGGTAGTGGGCTGAATACGCCCGATAATTAATCGAACCGTCGAGGTCGACGAATAACACCGCTCGGTTATCCCGATAGTACGGAACGGGTCGCTTAAGTGGCCCGTGTCCGAAGTCTACCTGCGGCGAGGTGCGATCGCCCGGTCTACCCTCCGAGTGGGTACTTAGGTAGGTCGAATTTGGCGAGCAACCCTATCCCACGCGGGGGCCGATTGGCTCGATCGCGGTGAGACCGAAAGGTCCACCCGTGACTGGTTCCCGGCGTTAGTCCGAGAGGGTCACGACTGGATTGTCCGTCCGGTGGGTGACGTGCCACGATTTGAGTTACGTGGCCGTCAGCACGCCGGCGGGCGCGAATCCGTAACAATATATATATAAAATTTAACCCTCGGCAGATTCCACCTGTTTTACACCTCGGACTTGGTCCTCGAGTGTCCATAAAGGTGTTTCGTAGAGGGGAGTGAAGTGCCAGCCTATTTCTCCCATGAGGCCCAATGCAGGGAAGTGTGAGCCACGGTGTTTCAGGGAACCCTCATTGTAGAAAGTGATCAGTGTGCCTAAATAGTTTACGAAACAAAATTTTGGAGGAGATATTCCAAACAAGCATTTGAAAATCTATAAAACAAGCAGTCATAGACTGGTACTTACGGAATCGTCAACTTGACCTCTGAACTTGTCGAATAAAAGCTGTCTCTGGAGAAGGTAGCGATGCAAACCAGAAGTTTCTACGATGATTCTGTACCAAACCATCAAAAATCGTAACGTCGACCGAAGTAAAAATCTCCATTTCTCCACGCAATTATTTTATATTATGTTATCAAAGTCACAAAACCGTAATATTCAGCCACCCACCAACAATCTTTTCATAATCCGATGGCTGAGCGAGTCAGGCATGCGACGATAACCTTTATTGGGATAAAAAATGACTTTTAAACACCATCTTTATCGAAAAAAAAACCATCAGCGCGCACACGGAAAACTTTTACGTGACTCAACGATGCATCTGCTCGAGCGCACTGCATCATGTGACGACCCGTCACGCGTCGAGTGAAATATTTTTTATACAATCTTAAAACGTCTCCAAAACATCCGATTTTTTCCAGAATTTCGACAAGCGAGTTTTAAGCGTCCCAAGCGATCGCAAGAACCGAAGACAAAATTAAAATCGAAGTTAAAACGAACTCGTAACGTCGAGCGAAGCAAAAATCTCCATTTCTCCACGCAATTATTCAATATTATTTCATCAAAGTCACAAAACCGTAATATTCAGCCATCCACCAACAATCTTTACAGAATCCGACGGCTCAGCGAGTCAGGCATGCGACGACAAACTTTATTGGGATAAAAAATGACTTTTAAACACCATCTTTATCGAAAACACCGTCAGCGCACACGGAAAACCTTAACATGACTCAACGACGACGCGTCTGCTTGAGCGCACTGCATCATGGG
>NC_140961.1:70240961-70245961 GCF_056783735.1 Eptatretus burgeri | reverse complement strand
ATGTCTTCGGGGCCTGCTAAAAAGGCCCCGTTGTCTGTCACAGAACCTTTTCATGTCTTCAGCTGCTGGAGGCAACTCACCCCAACCCAGCATGCCATATGCCATCCCACAGGCCATTTTGAAGCAGGGAGCCAGGCTGCCCAAATGCAGTCTCTGGCTCATGAAACAAATGCAGGTATCAACACAGAAGTTGGCCGGCTGCCCAATGCAGTCCTCTGCCTCCCCCTTGAAATGAGCGCAGTGAACACAAAACGGTGCACGGGCTGCACCAATGCAGTCCCCGTGTGCGGCTGCCTGCAGGGCAGTCCCTGCAGAATACTGGATGGTTACTGACGCAAGCAAACACAAAAATGATGAATGGTGCACGGGCTGCATCAATGCAGTCCCCGTGTGCAGATGGATGGATGGATGGATGCAAAGCACGGCGCACGGGCTGCTCAATGCAGTCCCGTGGTGTAGCTGCCTGCAGGACAGTCCCTGCAGAACACTGGATGGGCACCGACGCAAGCAAACACAATGGTCGGCAGGGCTGCCTGCAAGGCAATTCCCGCAACTTGCGCGATGATCCTGGCGCACATGGGAATGGATGGAATGGGGCAATGCAAACACGGTAGCAGGCATGGGGTCAAGGCAGAGGCAGGCAGACAAGGCATGGCAAGGCAAGGCCGGAAAAGGCTGCTGTAGCACAACAGGCTGGCATATGAAGCTGGCCGGCCTCTTTTCTCGTTCTGGAGGTTTGTCGAGGGAGTGTGGTGGAGCCGGCCGGTCTGAAGGCGGGCTCGGACCTACCCTACTGTCTCCCTCCCAACCTATCACCTTTGCCTGTCTCTGTCCATACCCACTCCCTTAGTTTGTCAAAATCCAAATTTAGCCCCATCTTAATTTTTTGTTGTTGTTGTTTTTTTTTCCCCCTTTATTGTCTTTGTCCGGCTAACCTACCAGGTCACCGAGCCTACTCCCAACCCCTACAATCCCTTCCTGGAGGGGAATAAGGGAGAGCTGGTGTCCTGTCTCGAGGCCCAATAAAGCCTCAGAATGGCCTCCTCAGATCTCAGCATTCTAACCCAAAGTGGGTCCAGCGGCCCACAAAGAGAGCGAAGGGATGGATGGTGCGGAGGGGTACACTTCCCTATCTACCCTAACATTTATTAACTTTTAACTACCCCGGGGCTTTCCAAAAGCGCCTGTCGCTTAAACTATTGGTTGTACCAACCAAGATTCCCGTCGCCTGTGTTGGTGTCCTCACAAATTTGGGCCATGCCCTCAAATTTTCCCTCGTGCGCTCGCACGGTTTGGTGGCTGGGACGCGTGGCTCCCTTGGCAGGAACTACCCTCTGCCGATTCTCCAACAATGGCACCCCCGGGCCCTGCCACTGTCTCCGAGCCTACCAGCTCCCTAAAACCTGGGGAATGCCCTCCATGGCTACTCCCCCTCAATGCTCCCATGGCAGGCTGGCTCCACGGGCCCCTTCCCCGCGTGCTCGTGCCCATGACACTGCCCACGTGGCCATTGGCGCCCCGGGCCCCGCATCATGCGGGATCCACCCATGCCCACTACGCTATCCCGGCCCTCTTGGGCCCTTGGCCTACCGCGGCCGACTAGCCCGGTGCCCGGGGTGCCCACTAAGCGATACTCACCATTCTCAGCCACGCTCCCAGCCCGTCAACAGGACTCCTGCACCCCTCCAAACGGGTTTCGAGCCTACATCCGCACCAACAGCAAAACGACCTCCATTTTGTCAATTTGACGAACCCACTAATTCACTTTACTCTGACCCTGGGGTCCCTTGGGTGGGAATCACTCCTCCCCCAATCACTCATCGCACCATGCATACCACATTCACTCCATACACTCAGGCCCGCTGGCCCTCACTCACTCATTGTGTTTCCTTTCAATCTATCACTCACATCACTGAACACTGCCATTCTTTTCACGAAATCCCTCAACTAACTCGTGCCCCCTCGTCATCCCTCATTCTAATGCACGTTCCTTTTTACACTACTTAGCTAAGCTACGTCCCCACTACACATTTAAAGTCAGTCCTTGTCTCCAAATAATCAAAAATCCCATACTCTAAATCTAAACTGAAATTCCCACTCACTAACTTTTCCACGGGTCCCATGAGGACTTGTCCCTGCCCCATGAGGCCGGTCAAACAAACACTAACCCTTCCCACTTGCTAGTGCCTTCCTGTACCCTAAGCAAGGGGGTCTCCTACCCCCTGCCCAGGGCTCCTGTTTACTCCAAGTGGCGAGGCTTGCTTTTCTCTCTCATTTTTCCTATGCTCACCAGTGCGGAAACTTGCCACCTGCACACCATTCCCGTGACATCATGGCAGCTGTTCGCGCTTCGCGCACCTCGTCCCTTCTCGGATGGTACGATCCGGCAGGGATTCCCCTCCTGCCGGATTCCAACCATAAGTGCAGCCACGACATCACCCTGCGCATCCCAAGCAAGCCTCGTGTTTCGAGGGGTTCCCCACGCGAGCACATGTGCTCTGCCCGTCCGAAACCCGCGCTGCAGAATCCCCGATGACGTCACTCGCACCCCGAACCCGCGCGACTTCTCGCGCAAGCCAGGGCACGAGTAACGCATCGGGGAAACCGCTTTGCACGCTCTGCGAACAGAATGCGCGGGGCAGGCCACAGGGAGCTTGACACACACGCTCGCCTGGAGAACCCATCCGATCCAAATTCACATTTTCAGCCTAGCTTCTGTCCGTCCATGGGATCGGCTTACATCAACCGCGTGAGTTTCCGGACCGGAGCTCACTCGCGCAGGCGCGCACACGGCGGCCTCGTGAGAAGCACAGCACAGACCCAGCGCGCACTGCCGTGAAAATCCAGCACGGTCTCCAAAACAGCTCCGGCAGCGACTCGGCCCTTGTCCCTCGTCTGGTGCCGTCTCCTTCGCCATTCAACGCACGCACTCCTGCGTGCCATGACGCTCACACACCTTATCATGACACTCGGACATGCGGTTGCGTGTTCCCGCATACCAACCGCCATCTCCCTATCATACCGCTCTCTCACACATGCGGTTTCTCTCACACACGGTGTTTCTCTCACACACACGCTCTCTCTCACACACAGTGTTTCTTTCACACACGCTGTTTCTTTCACACACGCTGTTTCCCTCACACACGGCGTTTCTCTCACACACGGTGTTTCTCTCACACACGGCGTTTCTATCACACACGGCGTTTCCCTCACACACGGCGTTTCCCTCACACACGGCGTTTCCCTCACACACGGCGTTTCCCTCACACAAGGCGTTTCTCTCACACACGGCGTTTCTCTCACACACGGCGTTTCTCTCACACACGGCGTTTCCCTCACACACGGCGTTTCTCTCACACACGGCGTTTCTCTCACACACGGCGTTTCTCTCACACACGGCGTTTCTCTCACACACGGCGTTTCCCTCACACACGCTGTTTCCCTCACACACGCGGTTTCTCTCACACACGCTGTTTTTCTCACACACAGCCTTTCACCCACGCTTTGCGCGCGTTTCAGCACACATTTTGCCACACTCGTAAACACACACACCGGAACATTCTTGCTGGGGAATCGCGCTACCACAAGCGCTCCCGGGGTTTTCATACCCCCCAAGCTCCGCGTGTACCGGTTTGCAGCACTAGCCCGCTCGACCTCGCAAAGCTCGACCGGACTCACCTCATCGCGATCCGCCTCAAGGGAGCATATTCCCTCCCCTTGTTCCTGAAGGAGGCTGTCCTGCTGCTCGCACCGGGTCACGATACATTCCTCGAGCTCTCCCTCATTGTCCCTCACTAACTCAGTGTGTGTGTGTGTGTGTGTTTGTCTTTAGTTTCTTTTACTTCACCGCGTGTTTCCTCTATCTCCCGTGTCTCTGTTATTTCTTTTATTTTCTCCGTCGTCTTTACGTGTCTCGTACACGTCTCAGTCACCCCATTTAATTTTTCCCTCGTTGTCACCTCCACGTGTCTCGTCCTACACGTCTCCCGAATTATGTTGGCACCTCTCGCCATGACCTCACCCGTCTCGCCCATGACAGGCGAGGCACAATTCACACTCCCCCCCCCCAGCTCGTTCGCCACAACTTGTGGCGCCACCATTTTGTGCTCCGTTGTCTGCGTTTCGTCGCGCGAAATCACCATTGTGCCCTTCATGCCTCGCCCTATGCACTACATTTCACCTCACAGTGTTTGCGTATTTGTTTCCATGTCGCTTATCATCTCATCCATTTTGCCGTTCATCTTGCACGCATTTGTATTTATTTTGTTCTTCATTTCTTTTGCGTTTTCTTTCCTTTCATCTTTTGTGGCCATGTTATCCTTCATCTCTTGCATCATCTGCATCAACATTTCCCACACCCTGATGATTTCAGCCGATCCCGACGAAGCCGAATCGCCTCGGTCGGTCGCGGTTTCACTGGGGACCAGGGAGGGAATTTGACGGAGGAGGGGGGGGGTGTCATACACCGCGGCCCCCGCCACTGCGACCATTTTGGACTCTGCATTTATTTGCGGGGAATAGTCAACCTGCATAATGGGAGTGTCCTGCACAGTCATTTCGTCCTGAGCCATAGATTCTATCATTTCCAAATCCATTTTTAATCCCTCCTGTCCCCGCTCACCTTGAGCTGCCATTTTGCGTATTGGCAATAAAAAATTTCCACGCTCAGAATTTGATGGAACCGGAAGGTCGCCTTGCACACCCCTGATCCGGTTCAGTAAATTTCGTTTGGAGACGGGAGAGTTTGTATCCCGCTCGCTAACACCAGTGTTGTGGGATTCAAACCTGCAAATTTACGGAGGTGGATGGGTGTTCCTCACAACACAATATACTTCCTCACAACAGTGTTGTGTATCTCGCCACCCCGGCGTGCGGGCGACCGCTTGTAGTTAATTGCGGCCGCGCTCGCCCACCGAACGTAGAAATCCAGTCGCAGCTTTTCGGATCAACACCAAAACCCAGCGACGGGTGTTGTTAATCACACCGTAAATCAGCCAGCT
>NC_140961.1:70180961-70235961 GCF_056783735.1 Eptatretus burgeri | reverse complement strand
AATGGGACCCATATCCATTCCCAAGATGGGGTTCTCTGAGATGGGAAATTGTGGGAAATTTATTATCTCGATTTGATCATAGGTCAAGCAACAAGTTGGAGCCCGAACCAGATCTTAAAGCAGCAGAGATGTGGGAGGAAGAAGCACTACAAGTAAACGATGCAGCAAATAGTGCAGTAGCAAACAAAGTGTTAAGACTAAAACAACAAGTTAAGGCAAAACAAGGTCCCGCTAGTGCAACTGCAGTGCAATGGCAGGATAGCCAGGAAAACCCAGCAGGTAACCCACCTGAGAATTTACCTAAACCACCGAGGTTGTACCCAACCCTGTAAGGTATGGAGTCGCTGGCCACGGCGTCTGCCTTCCCGGTGCGGGAGGTAACCCCAGCAGTGCAGGGGGTAGGAAAGGCTGCAGGACAACCAGCCCAATCGATATACCAACCATTCAAAGAACATGAATTAAGATCCATGAGGGAGCGAGGTTTAGAATTAAAAGGGAATGCTGAAACAACAAAGTTGCGAATAACACAGTGGGTAGGGACCCACCGCTGTACACATAGAGATATCGGTATATTGTACCATGCAGTGTTGTCCACATCAATCTGGAGGACAGCTCGACAGGATGCTCAGAGGCCGGAAAATGAAGATCGACAGTGGACTCCTCAGGATCGGCAGGCCGCACGCCAGCGGCTGTATGATGCAATCGGATTGGCACTGGAACCTGCCACGCTAGATTGGGATAGGATCTATGAAACAAAGCAATGTCCAGGGGAATGGGCAGCCGAGTTTCTTCATCGGTTAGTGCAGGCATTCCAGCAATACGGGGGTTTCCAAATTGAAGCAGATATACCACCTCGATTGTTAACAAACTTCCTAATGGAGGAATTCAGACCCTTGGTGAAGAAACAACTGAAGTATGTAATGCTGGGATGGCAGGGCATGGCCCCGAGGGTACTTTATACATCAGCCGACCAATGTTCAGCTCGATTTGAGGAAAAGGAGGGTGCAAGAGCGAAGGTAAAAGAAGAGGTGTTCCAGATGGTCCTGCTAGATAAAGCAACGGAAAGGGGCAAGACCAGGGATTGGAGACGTTGGGAACCTGAGGAAGACGATACAGATTCAGAGGAGGAGGCTGCCAGGCAGTGGCGATGATGAATGAAAATACCACCTCGGCCCCCACCAGTGGTACAAGGAAGACGGCCTAAGAAACGGGGAGGAAGGAACAGAGACCCAGAATGAACGCCACCGCAGACTCATTCTAGGACCGCTCAGGATCAAACCCGAATACAGCCAACTGCGCCACGGGGATGTTTCCAGTGTGGGGATACAAACCATTGGAAAAGGGATTGCCCACAGGGAAGGAGGCCGGTCCGCGAACAGGACCATAAGCCGTATTGACAAGACACGAGTGGACCTGTGTTGCAAGGAGCGATGCTGAAATTAAACCCAACAGAGGAGCTGACCTGAGACATTCCCACGCTCAAGTCAGCCCAGGAGGAATCCGATTCGCGTATCATCCTATATTGTAAAGATGGTAGAAGTCAGAGTTACAAGTACATGAGGGTGAAGAGTCCAGACACTGATGTATTCTTTATACTGGATTCTCTGGATGTCTCAGGTAAGAAGCTTTCCTTTTTGGTTGACACAGGAGCCACTCACTCCACCATCGCAGTGAACGAACTGTCAGGGGTTGAAAAATCCGACACTAATATTCGACTAGTAGGGTTAGGGGGTAAGGTTCAGACATTAAACACAGCAACACAATTACCAGTAAGGTGTGGACCTTTACAGGAAAAAACACGCCTTCTCACAACCTCCATGCCAGTAAATCTGTTAGGGAGAGATTTGTTGTGTAAACTAGGATGCACAATAGCATGCACTAAGGAGGGGGTGTATGTTGACATCCCCCGAGAGAAAATACATTCAGCAATGATGGTTTTGATGGCACCGCACCCGGTTGTCTATTGGTGGCGTTTGCCAAAACAGCCGATTAATGATTTTTTAATATGCTTGGATGCAATTTTAGCCGAAAACCAGAGTATGCAAATGTGGCGAGACAATGCACAAGTAATGACGCGCACCTATTATGACCCCCCACACTGTATAATCTATAATGATGTGGATGGAAATGATGCCGTATTTGTGGGGGGAATTGCTACGTGTCTGGAGAGATGTGATGATTTATTGGTGTGCCGTTTAATGATCGGTAAGGAAGGTGTTGCAATGGAAGTTAAACTCATGAAGGAACAAAGACAATTGACAAAGTACCCGCCCGGGGTAAACTCACATATAACACTAACCACGGCAAGAGGGTATCACCCAAAGGATTTGGGCGTTATGGTTTATCGCCTACAGAAGGCAGCAGTGACCTAAACAACAACAATATTGCATTGGCAAGTACACAGGTTAGCTGATAACGAAGGGTGGATTTGTGATTTTAAAGAACAGGTGTTACGAGCAATGGTGGAGGAGGTTAATTTTCCTCCTAAACGAGAGATTTTGATGGAAACTGCAAGTGAAACGAGGGACATAGAAAGTTTGCGAGAGGGTTCCATAAGAATTGTGGACCCAGCCTGATAATGATGTGGGTCGTATCATTGGGGCAGTGCCCCGAGTGGTAAAACTCAAACCCGGAGTACGGTGGCCGAATGTGCGCCAATATCCTCTCCGGAGGGAAGCAGAAGCTGGCAAAGCGCCGGTTATTGAATCCTTGAAAGGACAGGGTATAATTGTAGAAATTTCAAGCCCATGTAACACACCTATATTGCCAGTAAAAAGCCACAGAAGAATAAGTGGAGATTTGTCCAAGACTTGTGAGAAGTAAATGAGGTGATTCAGGGAGTCACCCAGTAGTACCCAGCGCAGAGGGGTTGATTACCTCCATCCCCGCTGATGCCACTCATTTTACGGTAATTGATATATGTTCCACATTTTTCTCGGTTCCCATTGCAGAGGAATCGCAATTTTTATTTGCTTTTACGTACAAGGGCCACTTATATACGTGGACGGTCCTGCTGCAGAGGGTTTGCTGATAGCCCTACATTATTCTCGCGTGCATTGCTTAAGGATCTAGATGACATCAGGCCATGGGCTACATATGGCTACCATGCCCCCCCCCCCACCACATTTCAATGAACCTATGTTTTTCTGAATCCCCTGGATGTGCTGAATCATAAATTGAATGTTAACATTGAAAATATAGGGATGCACTTCTGGTTTTGACCCTATAACTAATGGTACCCTAAAAACCGCTAATCGCTGCTCCGCGTTGGTCATGATTTCTATGCCTCATTATATCAACTTGTGGAATGGCTCAATGAAGGTCAATGTTCACATGTGATATACCAAATAATAGCTGATGCTATTCTACTTATTTTCATATGTCTGATAAGTTGTTACAATACATATTGCCGAAATCACAGTCATTTGAATGAGCATACCCCGATCCAGGGATATTCGCGCAGTGACTGACACTTTCATGTTTCACATTTTTTATTTTACTGATAAATATGGCAAAGATAATCAATTTAAAAGTCATTCATAACATTCTAGTAGGCAACAGAATTATTTTAATACCAATATTAGCCAGATACCTTGATAATAAGTTGCGAAATTACATTTTAAACTTTGTTGGTGTTTGCTGAAAGTTGGTCCAAACCGCACTTTCAAGAATGATTCTCGTGCGTACATTGTAATTGTGTTATTATTATTTGTAATTTAGCACTAACAAAATAATCATCGCCTTGATGGGTATATGTAGTTATATAATTATAATCATGCAACACTCCTCTCATTAATAAGCACATTTGAAATATCAATGTTCATACATAGGTTTAATCAGAATCACTGTCTGAACTGTCTCCAGCAGGATAGTCTGTTCCTGCAGGAAGTGGGCAATCATCATCTGATTCATCCTCATCATCAGTCGGTGAACCTTCAACAATATATATTAATTGTTGTGGAAGTACATCTCCATCATACCATAACGGCTCCATTTTGCCATCAACCATTGTCCAACCATGGCCATCAGTAGACAGGGGGATATCAGGATCAGTGATATAAGCTCTCTTCCATATTCCAACCTGGAAATTCACTCTCCTGATAGGTTGCTCTAACGATTTTCGGCATGGAGGTAGATTAGCCATATCAATGTTGTGTGAAGTTTTGATTGATGTGTCATGATCTGTGTCACACAACTGGCTCATCTTAAGGAAGCGTGCTTCATCAACTCTGCGCATGCGCGGCCTTTCGTAAATGGCACACATGAACTTGTCAAGATCGTCTACGAGCTCTGCAGGTACATGCCAGGAGTCTCTCAGCCTCGCAAGCACTGGCACAAATTTGGGCATCTTCAATAGTTTCTTGAGAGGTTTCACTTTTCCTAATCCTTTGAAGGCGCTTGTGGAGTCGCATCCACTGTATGCATGGAGTGCCGTCAGAGCTGTACAGTGGAAACAGATGAATTTGTGCCACAAGACAGAGGTAGCTAAAGTATTAATAATTAGTGTACGACCTCTGAAAGACATTTGTGGTAGGAACCTTTTCCATTTGTTGGGACGTTTGGTTACGTGATCTACCACTCCTTCCCAGCTAATAAGGGAGGACTGGTGAGGGCCAAGATAAACACCTAAGTATTTCACCCCCTCTCTCATCCACTTTAGATCTTTTGGAAGAGACTGAGGTGGCACCAAGGGAAGCCCACCGGATGTACATTGAGCTGAGGACACCCACAGAAATTGACTCTTTTGCCAATTACACTGCAAATGTCAAGCAAGATGAAACTTATGTCAAGATCCAAGAAGAGTGGTTAAATCCTGATCATTTTTAATTACTATACAGACATCATCAGCATATGCAGACACAACGATAGGGTGTTCTTCTGGTGACTGTACAAAGCCAGAAAGAGAGTTCCTAAGATTAATTAGTAATGGCTCAAGAGAAAGGCTAAACAGTAAACCTGACAATGGACAGCCTTGCCGAACACCCCTCTGAACCTGAATGGGAGAGCAGAGACCATCGTTTACCTTACACAAACTAGATATATTGTTGTATAACAACTTAACAAAACTAATGAACCTTTCACCCAGACCAAACTTTTGCAAGACATGAAACATATAAAAGTGATCAATGCTATCAAAAGCCTTTTTGACATCAAGGAAAATCAAACCAACCCCCCCCTTCCTCCTTAAGACCACAATCAATCAAATCTCTAACTAAAAAGATGTTGTCAGAGATTGATCTCCCTGGAACACAGTAGCTCTGGTCATGAAAAACGAGAGTCCCGACGACAAGTTTTAGCCGATTGGCCAACAATTTGGAAAAGAGTTTGTAGTCAGAACATCGTAATGAGATGGGGCGCCAGTTCTTGATTTGATGGAGATCGTCGCTTTTTGGGAGAAAACAAACCACCGCTCTTCGACAGCTGAGAGGCAGTATGCCAGAAAGTAAACTTTCTTGCAGAACCAACAGTACATCTGGACCCAAGGTATCCCAAAATGCTGAAAAAATTCCACTGGAAGTCCATCAATTCCAGGGGCTTTTCCACATTCAAAGCTGTTCAGAGCCATGCTGAGTACCTCCAGGGAAAGCGGTTTTTCAAGAGCTTGATGCTGACCACAACTCAAAGAAGGAACATGATTTGTCATGTCATCAACACAATCTTCAAACACAGATTCCTTCGCAAATAAATCAGAAAAACAATTTTTCACAAGTTTTCTAACATCACTTTCATTTTGGAAAATCATGCCTTGAGCATCCAACAAGGAGAAAATCTGTCTTTGGGAATTCTTAATGCCTTCTAACTGGAAAAACCTTGTATTTGGGGTGTCAGAAAACTTCACATTTTGGATTCTGAGTCGAACTGACATCCCCATGACTTTTTCATGAATCAATTCTCTGAGATAAGCTCTTTTTTCTAATAATAGCTGAAGCTTTCTGTCATTTTGAGCTTTAACCAAGTCTTCCTCCAACTGCAAAATCTCAGTTTCCAAGAGTGAAACAGCAATTTTACTCTTGCTCGTAGAAAAGGACCAATAACATTGACAGAAAACACGAATTTGAGCTTTCGCGTTGTCCCACTATAACTGGATAGAAGCATAGGAAGGTTTGCTTTGAATAAGTTTTCCCAAAACCGACGAAAAGCATCAGTAAAAATACAATCCTCCAACAGGCTGGTATTGAAGGTCCAACACGCACTTTTTTGCGGTAACTCAGAAGAGGATAAACCAAGCACTCCCAAGTGATGATCAGAGAAAATGGAAAGAAAGATGTTACAAGACATGAGGACATTTCCAAAAGTATAGTTAATATGCCATCTATCCAGCCTTGCAAGTGTTATCAGCCTGTTAGCACACCGGCACAATGTACACCGAGATGCTGTACGGTGCTGCATGCGCCAAGCATCGAGTGGACCAAGTGATGAAAAACAACAAGATATGTGTTTATGAGATTCAGGATGTTGTTCTGGTGTATTCCTATCTAAATTAGGTTCAAACGTGCAATTTAAATCTCCTCCGATACAAATACAGTGATCAAAGACAAAAGTATGGAAGTAATAAGCCAGATGTGTAGAAAAAAAAAAACCTTTACGAGCCCCGCTTTCACGAGGAGCAAAGACATGAAGTAAGGTGAGGTTAAATCCTTGATACATGAACTCCAATGATGCCAAGTGTCCTTTAACTATTTCAAGGAAACGATACGAGTCGGGAACAAAACCTGGACAAAGCATAAAGGCAACACCCGCTGAGACAGAAGACAAATTACTGAAGAAACAAAGCCCCTTGTTAAGGCAGAGCCAGTCAGACTGTGAAGTCTCTATTATGTGCGTTTCTTGCAACAAACAGACATACACACGTTTCCGAAGCAACAAGTTTTTAACTTGGATCTGATGTAAATGGTGAGCACCAACCCCCATTCATGTTTAAGGTGCCAAAAAGCACTTCTTTCCTTTTCATCCTGTATCAGGGGGGTTTGGAAGCAGTTGAGAACATTCTAAACCTGGTTTTGTAATAAACTTCCTCAGTCTGTGAATTTGTGGTTTCGTTATTTCAAATTCTTTAGAGTTCCGAATTATACACGTCGCAGTCTGCATGAAGGAAAGCAAGTCAGGAAAATGTTGATGAATGATGACATTCCGCTGCCTAAACGTCTCATTCAGAAAGGATACAATAACCTGCAGAGATATCTGTAAATGATCAGATGATGACTGTGACAGATCAGTCACCTCCATGTCATCATCATCTGAAGCAGATAGCCCAGATAACCTTCCACTGGGTTTGTAAGTATCACCTTCGACCTTTACAAACACGTCTAACAGGGGTTCCGAGTGATGCACGGTGTTATTTTGTGAGTCCTGTTTAACAATTTCATCAACATGAGATGGGGCCTCCAATCCACCATCTTGTACAACTACATCGGGCACCTCTACCGAGGCCTCACAAATTGTATGTTGATCATTTGTTGAGGCGGGAACATCGCATGGAGCTGCAACATTATTTCAGTCTGTCTCAGGAAAACCGAGCGCTGATACTTCCCGACATTCTACACACGGTTCAGTAACACCAAGAGACACTTCACTGCTATCTGAAGGACCCGGACCACACTGTTCACTCTGAAATACATTCTCGTTATCGGAAACCATTCCATCCTTTTTTTCATTCCGATGAGGTTCCTCAGTTGCCGGAACAACCGTATCCAGCACGACTAGCTTGGGAGAGCTCGTGGGGTCACGAGGAGCAGACGATCTACGTTTTTTTGACACAGTGACAAAATCATCCTTTCCGTCTTCACTATGCGAGGGAACAGTATGAGCGGGAACGTTGGGTTCACTGGGCATCACCTCCTCCACCAGACGAGGTTGTGGGTCGTTAACGATTTCACCATCAACATCAACATCAACATGCACCGATTTCCCACACTTCGAACAAGAAGCTTTCGGACAAAATATTTTTAAAAGGCCAAAGGCTCCACAAAGAAAACATGTTAAAGTCGCTGACGAAGCATACGCTTGGTAATCATAATTATCAATTTTAATCTTAAACGAAACCTTTAAACTCGTGTCCTCCCCACGGTCCGGCAGCATGATGTAAAGTTGCCGCCAAAAGCTCATCACGTGCTTTGCCTTGTCATGGCGGCACCCGAGGGGGATCATCGAGATCTTTGACACAATTTTTCCATAACGAGACAACACAGAGACAAGTTGTTAATTCGACACGAAAGGAGGCACGTTAGAGACTATTATTTTCATTGCCGGGACATCCATCGGGGAGGCCATAACAAAGTGACCACTGTGTGTGGTTAACTCGGAACTCACGACGTCCTGAACAAGATGAACATCGGAGATGAATACCACGACCTTCTGATTCATGCGTGACGCAGCACAGACATGCTCAATGCCGACAACATCTCCAACGGCCAAAACAATCTCCTCAGCAAGAACTCCGTCGGGGGGGGGGGGACACAAATTAGAGCGTTTTTACGAGTAAGTCCCTCGAAAGCAGCATCGTGCTGCGAGCGAGCCACTGCCATATTACAACCAAGAAGCAACGCTTCCTCACTGAGTCGTATTCCTCACTGAGGAAGAGGAAGTTAAAAATACACTCTTACTTTCCCGAAATTTGGGAAAGACGGCACGAACTAAACAAAATAAGGAAAGGCAAGCAAAATAAAAACCAAAATAAAGCAGGTTTAAAGTGAAAGGCTTTTAAATAACTCGTGCATGCCAGTAGGTGCAAACAAAACAAAACAAAAAACTTTCAAACCGCGTGCCAGAAACAACAACCACACAGGCCGTTCCTTCGCTCTCATAAACGACGACTGGATTGGGGCATTGTGTTTAAGAAAGTACAGAAATCGAGAAAGAAAGAATCGAGGAAGAATACAGTAATCGTCACTATCCGGAAGTGAAGTCCTCACTGTCCGGAAGTTCACATATGGCAGTTACGATTATTCGCAATTTAGTTTTAATGGCCAATTATTCAATTAGCGCCAACGTATTTTGCCTTGTATCGCAAGGAAAAACACAAAGAGAAGAGGAAAGAGGACAAAAAAAAAACGTGAAAAAAATAATTTACTTCCTGCTTCGGAGCATACCAGCACTCTGATGTTACCGAAATTTATGCACCGTCTAATATGAAAACGATCATAACTTGGGGTATTGTATTTATCTATAAATGCACATTAGTAATCGAGAAATTATGAGAATACACGAAAAAAAAAAACGTGCAAAAAAATAATTTACTTCCTGCTTCGAAGCATACCAGCACTCTGATGTTACCCAAATTTATGCACCGTCTAATATGAAAACGATCATAACTTGGGGCATTGTGTTTATCTATAAATACGCATAACGAATCGAGAAATTATGAGAATACACGAAAAAAAAAACGTGAAAAAAAATAATTTACTTCCTGCTTCGGAGCATACCAGCACTCTGATGTAACCGAAATTTATGCACTGTCTGATATGAAAACGATCATAACTTGGGGCATTGTGTTTATCAATAAATGCGCATAACAAATCGAGACATTATTAGAATACACGAAAAAAAAAAAACGTACAAAAAAATAATTTACTTCCTGCTTCGGAGCATACCAGCACTCTGATGTTACCGAAATTAATGCACCGTCTCATATGAAAACGATAATAACTTGCGGCATTGTGTTTATCGATAAATGCGCATAAGAAATCGAAAAATTATTAGAATACATGAAGTCATCACTCTCCAGAAGTCCGTACGTTGTAACCCATAATGGGGAACGTGGCTGAGCTTCCCTTCCCCATCGGCCACGCCCACGCAACAACGCGTATTGTCATTGGTTTGGTAAATAAATGGGCATAACTTGGGAAGCACTTGTCTGATTAATATCAAACCTTGAAAAGGCACATCCTCAGGGTCGCAGCAATATATCTGGCAAGTTTCAATTAGATCGGACCAGCGGTTGTCGAGAAACAGCGGTCTCTCTCACACTCACACACACACACACACACACACACACACACACACACACACACACACACACACACACACACACACACACACACACGTGGCTGATTTTGGCAACATCACAAAAACCTCGAGAAGCTTTCACCGAAAAACAATGTTGCGTTTATATTAACTTTATATAGATGTTTCAGGGATATGTTCACAAACATTAATCTTTAGACACAGCAACGTGATGCATGTGGAAAAAAATTTTGCTCGGTAATTTAGAAAGCTGGTTTATATGGAAACCGGCTCGGAAATCGGGTGTTATTTCACAACTCGCTCAGGGTGATGGCGCACGAACCACTCACTGATGGTGTCAGAGCAGGAACCACATGTTCAGGGCGGCAGAGCACAAACCACTCGCTCAGGGCGACGGAGCACGAACCATGAGCTCAGGGCAGCACCTCATGAACCACTCGCTCTGAATGAGGTGGCAGGCAAAAGCTTCCTCAATGAATGAACGATTCAATCAGAAGGACATAGCACAGGAATGCCATCAACTGTAAGGCGATCAGTATGTGGTTTAATTGCTCATGCATGCAATTCAATGAAATGGTTGATAAGGAACGGTTGACCAGGTGGTTGCTGCATATCATACAGGATACCTTTAACTTTAAAGCCGGTCTTCACTGCGCGCACAGCAGTTCATGAAATAGAACGAATTCATTCAATTAATGACTTTATCCACAAAAGAGTTGCGCTAAATGAAGAACAACCCTGGCGACATCACAAAGTTCAATTGCCCATGAAATAAACATTGCAGATAATCCACCATCTGCCTGCTCATCTGTGTATGCGTCACGTGGTACATCTGTTCGGGGTCCGCGCAAACATCACAACTTTTTTTAAACGTCCATTTTTCACCAGATTTGCTTTGATTCCCTGCAGAGCATTTTGCAAAATCTTCGAAAATTTCGACACAGATCTGTCAGATGCAATAGATACGCAGCCCCTGTGGGGGACATGGCGTGAGGTCGAGCAGGGAATTAATTGAATCAGAAAGCTCAATGAAACTGGTTAATTTTGCCACGTTCCTGTACTTTTTGTTCCAACAATATAATTCTCCAAACAGGAGAAAAAGATAAGTTTAATGATTTGGAAATTTCACATTTTCCTGTGTATCGCTTGAGGAGGGAACATCGCCTTGCTTGCTTAAAGTAAATAGGTATGTCGGCTTAGTTATAAGACTTTATTTCTTTACATTATCAGATTTCACAACAGATTTCAACAACAATTTACTCCGGACGATATCGGATCTTCAAAACCGAAATAATATTTTGATGATGTACTTTAATTAGGCTGTGCGAGTAGATCGTGGAATTTGTATCATATAATGCATGAAATCACTCCAAGCTGCAAATGTGAAAACTGGAGTACTTACAAAAACGATTTACACGGTGATTCGTACCTGTGATGAACAGTTATTCGATAATATGAGTGAGGAAAGTGAAAGAAAAATCTTTATCGTTAAGAAATCGTTGCAGGCTGTTCCAAGTCAGGGCATGGTTGAGCAGGCCAAAAAACATGGCGGCTTCAGACCCCAGCGAGGTTACCCAGGAAACCTCTTTCTACCCCAGAGAGTGAGGTGGCTGAGGGTCGCCTGATGAAGGATATAATTTTAAAAGGCCATTTATTAACTATCTTGAAAAGGGGTGTTTAAATGAACTGAAACAACCAATTTTCACTCTTGCACTTCCTTGGAGTTCAATTTGTATGCCTGCACAGTTTCATGATGCCAGGTTTTATTATTTTCGAGTTATGGAAAATACGTATTTATGCATGAGCATTTAACATTTTCTTTGCTGTTATCACACGAAACTGAGTGTCTCTCAAAATCTTCGTTCGAAGATTGAGTATCTCACCGAGCAGGTAGTTTCCTTATGCCTAAGTCACATTTGCTCAACGGCGAGGATACAGTGGCCGTATGCCCGCTCAATTGACAGAAACGTTTCTGCGGTGGCCTCAGGGTGACCCTATGCCGTTTGCCTATATTTTGCAGGCCGTAGGGGTCGCCGTGGAATTACAATGCGGAGTTATAACTTTTTTCATTTCGACGTTCGCCATCACAATTCGACAAACCGAAAAAAAAAACTGGTAAAAAAAAATAAAAAAAATTAACCCATTCGTTTCTGT
The DNA here is from genome assembly GCF_056783735.1 of Eptatretus burgeri. Classification (NCBI taxonomy): domain Eukaryota; kingdom Metazoa; phylum Chordata; class Myxini; order Myxiniformes; family Myxinidae; genus Eptatretus; species Eptatretus burgeri. The sequence continues at coordinate 70,223,844 of NC_140961.1, read as the reverse complement.
CCGTCTGGCCGCACGTTCGCCATTGGGCTCCCCAGAGGTCGCCTTGCGGGCACCTTGAGGCTCCCTTGCGTCTGCCTTGAAAATTCAATGGCCGCCGCAGGGCCCCCTTAAGGTCACCGTGCGACATCAAATCAAAGACCGTACGGCAACCCCACGTCTCCACAATTTCTAAATACGCCGTGCGGCTCCGCGAAAAATAAAAACATATGTGAGTGCGACATTGTGTGACCGTGGAAATACTGCAGCCGCCGTATAATTGCTAGTGGCCGGAGATTTTGAGGACCTCACGGCCGCCGTGGCAAATGTGACTTTGGCCTTACCATGATGGGTCATTCTGGACTTGCAACCGTTTCATTTCTTTCATTTACCCCGCAACCAAAGGCAAAGGAGGTTGTTTTCACCTCTTTGTCTGTTTGTTACGTGCAAAATCGAAGATTTTTCAAGTAAATTGGTTCGTCAATTTTGTTATTCTTCTGCGACACAGACAGAAAGGGACACAATGGGGTGAAGAACATGGAGTTTATACAAAGTTTGGAATAATTTGTAATGTAAGGCAAGAATCTTGGCAACTTTCGTTCCAACCGGGAGGATGGTTTCATTCGAGGGGGTGGAGGAGAGTAAACAAAGCACCTATTCTGAGAGTCTTCGGAAAAAAACAATAAAAATATAAAAGATTAAATATATTGATATCTTCATCAGTTTGATAACTTGTTCAGGAAAGGGCACAGAATGGAATGCACTGATGGAACAGGAAACAACGAAGAGGTGAAAATCCAATCGAGGGAAGTTAAACTTCTTGTGATTTAACATGCATCGCGATGACCATGTTAATAAGTTACATTCCCACAAAAGTTATAACTACAATTATCTCCACAATTAAGAACATTCTTCTTCATCGAAGGAAGTATTAACAGCAATGTCAATAAAAGAACAAGTGGCAAAATGTATTTCAGCTTAACGTCCTGATCTTGGGGTTTGCTGTCTTTGCACCCGTGTGATCACAGGCAACTGCCTAAAGTATTGAAGAGTGCTTACCTGTTGAAGGTCCTGCATGTGGTATGACCTCTCAACACCGTGATGTTTCGGCTGTTGCTGTTGCAGCCCTTCAGTAACATGTTGCTTGTGTTGCTGTTTCAGTCTGTGAACACAATGAGGGTTTTACTTTTCCTGCAGCTCCTCAACACCGTGCTGCTTCTGTTGTTGCTGTTGCTCCTTTCGACCCTGTTTACCCTTAATACCTTTAGACCCCACATGACCCTTTAAACTCCTATACGTCCTTTGACCTCTGATATTTCTACCCGCAGATCCTTTCGACCCGTTGAGACCCCATAGATACATTTTAATCCCTTTTTGTGTAAGAGCCCGTGTGACCTTAACACCGTTTGAACTGCTTCGACCCCTTAAGAACCCCTTACACACACACACACACACACACACACACACACACACACACACACACACACACACACACACACACACACACACACACACACACACATCAAAATAGTCTTTTTGCAACACAGACTACTCTTTTCAGCAGGTGATGTGCAAACTCGTTCCACCCAGAGGGTGGTAAACTGTGCTGGTGACCTTATCTGATTGAAAACTTCTTGGAAAAACTACAACTGAAATAAAATCAGATTCCTGGAAGTTGTACAACACAAAAAAATAGCCTCTCCCCCTCCTCCCCTGCGAACCTGGTGTTCCTGTCCTCAATTGGAATCGTCATTGGAACAAAGACATTCATCGTCCCCAACCTCACAACGACATCTGTCATCGTCATCGTCGCAATCGCATCCGTCGTCATTGTCGCAATTACATTTGTCGTCTTCATCGTCACAATCACATTCGTCATCATCGTCGCAATCACATCCGTCGTCTTCATCTTCACAATCACATTCCTCGTCTTCTGAATCCAATCTGTCATCATCATCATCTTCCACATCTTTATCCTCCCCATCAGGCTCATCTTCTCCATCTACTTTCTTGTCCTTTCTGTGAACACACAAGAAAAACCAGAACTTCGTTGTAGAGAACATTTCTCTGTGTAGGACAAATGTATCAATCAGAGCACCACCAGATATATAAACTCCAATAACAACATATTCATCAGTAGAGAGGTCCAGCAGGATCATAATTTGCTGTTCTTAATTTGAAGATCAATAATAAAATGGGGACTTGTGAAGAGCTTTACCAGAACCGTTTGTTCATCCATAAATAAATCGCGCAAAGTGAGTTGATGATGAGTATCACCATGGAGATGATCCCAACAGCAAATTCAAATCTCCCCCAAAGCGACACGAGTTGTCCAACGTCCATCGGGCCGAAGATGGAACCTTCCCCAAAGATCTGTGGACACGGATATAACAAGTTTAATAAATAAATGTTATTTCAATGAAAACATGAATCAATTTCCTTCATAACAATCCGTAAATGGGATCCTTTCAAACTGAAGTTGAAACACAACGTTCTGACCACAGGCCCAGCAAACGGATCAAACATTCCAGAACAGGTGTGGTTTCCTTGTAACAAGATTTAAGAGAACCTTTGTTCACATCGTAATCAAACCGTCATTATATTTTCTTGAATATCACAATCTGCTCCGTTCCTATAACTTCCTTTTCATTTTCATCAATGGGATCTTTAAACCTTTACCCTCCTTCCATCAGGAACGGTCTTTCTCTTCGTTACCCACTTACCTGGTAAGATTTCCTTACAGTCCAGAATGCAGGACGCACTTGCAGGGGTGCCGGAAACATATCCTCTTGAAATTCCTTGAAAAAAAACTCAACAGCACAACAAGGTACGACCACATTTTAGCAGCGAATGTGGCAGAATGGACGAAATGTTCTAAAAGGTGAACACACAATGCATCGCGATGATGGTCTTTGTGACGCTGCAAGCATTGTTGTCATGGTAACCACATTCGGTTCCAAACTCACTCATTTTAGTTTTCATTGTATCATCATCCCATGTATTATATGTAATTATATCATGGTTTGTAATATTTGTGTAGAGGTTGGCCTGAAAGTCGTTTTACCCCTCATCAGTAAAGCATTCATTCTTAAACTCTTAAAATAAGGTTTTATTGTGCTGTACTGAACTTACAATATAAAAGAAACACTTATTGTATTTGTATGTGCTCCGTCACCATGGAGATGATCAACATCAATATCTTGAATGCATCCACATTAAAATGTTTAGCACTGTTTGCATTCTCAATCAAATGCTGTCCAATAGCAGATGCACACCATGTTGGGATTGATGCTGGAACCTTCCGACAAGCAGGTACCGGCTGTATTCGCGGACCAATAGTGTTTTTCCGAATGGAGAAAGAGACGTGCTGTTTGATTCTGTCAGTCAGAGTCTGGGTCGTTCTGCCCACATACCGAGCATCACACCGGCACTTGAACTCATAAATAGTATTGCTAAATTTTGAGGCAGACAGAACATCCTTCATAACTGTAGGAATCTGATGTCGAGAGGTAAAAATCACTCTTGGACGAACAGCGAGATACATGTACGAGACGCATCTTTTGATTTGTTCCTCATATCTATGCGTTCAAGATGTGCATTCAAATATTGAGGAGAGGACGAAGTACATCACATCTCTGAATACCAGAAGTGGCATTTATCTATTCCATGGACCCTGTGTTATGTCGGCAAACAGACTTTGTCCACTCTCTTTGCTTATTTATGCAAAGAAGAAGAAGAAGAACACGAACTCGTCTCACGATCACAGATGTTGATGAAGAGGATTCTGAAACAGCCTCAGTGGCTCTGCCTCAGAATCGGCAACCTCCAACTTCGTCCATTGGCCAAGGCCCGAATTTTCATGAATCGGTATCGGATAAGTGGCAATTGTTTATGATGTTTTTCATTTGGGTGCGTGTCTCGGGCATCATTTAAGCCGAGGGAGCCATCACAATATGGTAGCTTTGCAGTTGTTACCTTTGATTTTCTGTTTTTAATCAGGAAAAAATGACGGAAAATTGAATTTCAGCTTCAGGACATGCAAAATGTTTATAAAAATGATCAAACATATTGTTGCGGATTCGCGCCCGCCGGCGTGCGAACGGCCACGTAACTCGAATCGCGGCACGTCGCCCACCGGACGGACAATCCCGTCGTGACCCTCTCGGACTAACGCCGGGAACTAGTCACGGGTGGACCTTTCGGCCTCACCACGATCGTGCCAATCGGCCCCCACGTGGGATAGGATTGCTCGCCAAATTCGACCTACCTAAGTACCCACACGGAGGGTAGACCGGGCGATCGCACCTCGCCGCAGGTCGACTTCGGACACGGGCCACTTTAAGCGACCCGTTCCGTACTATCGGGATAACCGAGCGGTGTTATCGTCGGCCTCGACGGTTCGATTAATTATCGGGCGTTTTAGCCCACGACCAACCCTTTACGTGAAGTAAGATGGAGATTCAATAAAGGAAAAGACGAAGCGAAACGGGAAAACAGTTCAACATAAAGCACATTTATTTCGCGATGAACGGAAAGCACACATATACAATTACAACAAAAGCAAATGTAAAAGAAGAAGAAGCACACAATAATACACAAAAAGCAAATGTAAAAGCAAAAGACAATGCAGAGCTAACCGACTACCGAGCACACGGCAACACTTATACAGTTTTACTTCACAGACGGCGCCGACAACACATATACTCAAAGCAAAAGAAAAGGACCACCCTCAAGGATGATGGGGGCGGACGGGCCTGGGGCCGAGACTGCGTCGGGCCTACCCGTCTGATGAGCCTCAAAATGGTGGTGGCGCCCCGACTCCGCGGGCCTCGCTGGGACTGCCTGGTATGGGGTGGGAACGGGGCCCCCTTCTCGCACTATCTCAGCGCGGGGGGAAACAGGAGGGGGTTGTTGATGCTCGGGGGAAGGAAGATATCTCCCAGTCTCGGGTCCCGCGACGAGCGTCTCCACCACGACCTCGGTCGCGTTGCCGGCCTCTCCCTCCGCAGCTCCCCGACTCTGACACGAGCACCCCCTCGACCGCCTTCGCCGCCGCCACCTCTCCAACTCTCCACAGCTCCGTCCAACTGCCTTCTCCGACTCCTCTCCTGACTGGCTCTTCCCAACTCCACCGACTCCACTTGACTGACTACTACTGCTTCTTCTTCCCAACTCCACCGACTGCGAACTCCTTTTCGGCAAGCGAACGCGGCCCTTTTATAGCCCCCGGGGCCTCGCTCCTTCGCCTTCGACCCTTTACCTTCGACCCTTCACCTCTGGCTGGCTCCCCATTGGACCGAGGAAAAGTGGGCGTGAATGCTTTTTGATCCATGAATTTGCATATAGCGATATTACTCCAACTCACCTGGAGGCGGGGCCAAATCGCCCCACGCTCGCCGATAGGACGGAACAGAAGTGGGCGTGAGTCGTTTTTGATCCGTTTTCTTCGGAAAGGCTGTGATGTTTCTGCACACGCTGCTCGGTGCGCGCCCTGCACGAGTCCAGTATCGGTGCCCACAAGCGGCGCGGAAATGGCGGTGATGCGATGGTTGCGAGAGCGAGATGTGACGGTAAAGGTCGTGGCTGTTGGCGTTGTTGTTGTTGTGAAGCGGCGTTGCGGCTGGTGGTTGTTGTGTGATGGCTGTTGAGACGTGGTTGGTGGTGGTAGTAATGGCGGCTGGTCCAAAATAAAGATAGTAAAAGAAAAACGGCTATCTAGAAGGGTCGCAGCCCGAATGAATGACATTTATTCCCTCGAAACAACGGGTTTGGGCCTAACTACACATATACTTGCAGAGATATCTCACCTAAGGGACCTGAATGGTGGTTTGCGAATTTCGTCAACCACAACAATATTTTTATTTTGTTACAGGTAATTGGTTGGAATGATGTAAATACAAAGATTGGCAATTATGTGGGAATATTGAGAAATAAATTATATTATGAGAATTTAAGTCCTAATATTCTTCAATATGGAATTCTGTGGCTCACACTTTATTCTATATGTCAAAGACTATTGTATTTAAGAGAATGCTTAAAATGTCCAAAACATCCCCAATCACTGCCAAGAACTGGAGAAGTATTATTTACCCCAAAAAATATGTATGAATTTGGAAAATTTAACATTCAGTTACCCCTACCCCCATAATTGAAAAATAACACATTTTTTAAATTTGTTACTACTGATGAATGCATATCATTAAATACCTTGGTTGAATATATTTATATCACATTTACATTTATGTACTAGTCATAAGGGAACATAAATGCATGATTTCTTTGCTTTGCTTTACTTTTGTGGTGATGGATATGGCCATACGCTACTTTGTTTCAGGTGTACCAGACAGGCCCAACAGCGATGTCCACTGACCATCCTGCCAAGCGACCTCGAGTTGACCATGAGGATTGTGTTTGTATAGTGCACAGTCCTAATGAAGACATTACAGCACCTCTCGTTCAACTGAAGGATAATGACTCCTGGCAAACATTACTGCGGGCTGCAAAGACACGAAATCATCAGCCCCTTCTGGACATTGCTAAACAATTGAATGGAAATGAACTTCCACAATTAACATACCATGCAAAATGCCGAAAACTCTTTACAATGAAGAAACAGTTGGAGGCTACAGAGCATAAGGAATCACCCATTGACAAGCTCCATGAGATTGCAACTGTTCGAAGATCTATTAGAGAACAACCCAGTACTTCCAGGGTATATGAACAGAAGTGTATCCTGTGTCAGAAACAGAGCAAGTATATATCTGGGTCCAAGACCCGTGAAGTCTTGCAGAAATGCGTAACTACTGGAGCAGATGCCAAACTTCGTGAAGTTGCTGTTAGTAAATTAGATGACAGAGTAGTTGCCTTATTTAGAAGAGAAGCAGAAGCTGCAGAGGCTCATTTTCACAGGTCATGTTGCAGAGCATATACCAAAGAATATTATGTGAAAAAATGTTCATCTACTTACAGTCCAGCTAAAATGAGTACTGTAAAATTGAGGACAAAGCCTTCCAGTATGTATCTCATTATATCCGTTGCAATTTATTTGTGAACCCCCCGTGCTATAATGGTTAATGATCTCTGGACCATGTTACTGGACCATATGAAAGAGTTGGGTTGTACACAGGTCTCAGATTCAACGAGGAAGAACCTACGCCACAAGTTAGAAGAAGAATGTCAGGATTCTGTGAACATTATTAGTGATGAGAAAGGTCGGCTTGTAATTTATCCAGATAGTATCTCTCAAGATAAATTAGTTCTTGACATTCTGAATTTACAGCAAGAACGAAGCATCCTGAAGTCAAATGAATCTGACAATAGGACAATATTGACAAAAGCAGCATTGATACTTCGTGCTGATATTTTGGCCCATAATCATACAGAAATATGGCCCCCACAGCGAGATGAATTGAACAATGCAGATGCATTCTTGTCTACATCTGTAATTCATTTTTATGGCACAGTAATAGCAGGAACATGTGGCGATGAAAACCTAACAGTTTCAGCCAACAGGCAAATCAAGTCCTTTGGGCAAGACCTCATTCATGCTGTAACTAGGGGAAAGAGAGGCCTTCACTTGCAGAATGTATCTGCCACAACTGCTAAGCTGTTGTGATATCAATGAATGTCGCTATCTGATGTTCTGCACTCGAAAAGGGGAAGGGGACTCTTCACAACTGCCTCCATGTCATGATACACAATCAACACACTCTCCGTGCGAACTACCAAGCAGCCATTTAGAGACGTAGCTCAGAGCAAGAGATTTGTGCTCCTGATCCAGTTGGACATGGCTGGACTCTGGAAGACAACAGTGCGCTCGGTGTCAAGTGGATGACTGGATTGCCTGCTCCACAGACAGTTCTTGATCTCCTGAGTTGTAACTGTCATAGAGTCTGCAAAGCTCCACATTGCTCATACATAGGAAATGGGCTGAAGTGCATTTAGATGTGCAAGTTCCAAACCTGTGAAAACAGACCACAAGATGATTCGGAAAATGACAAAGGACCAGACTTCCATAAGGAAATAGATGAGGAATATGAGGAGGAAGATTGACTTTCTAAAGTGCCTCAGTTGATAGTGTTTGGAGTGCTCCAAAGTGCTTTGGTAACCTATTAAATTCCGAGTGATGTTAACAAATAGACAAGAGTGATAACCAGTAATCTAATATGCCAGGTCATGTTGTATGGTACATCATGAAGCAAATGGATGAAAAAAGCATATTTTTCGAATTTAGGGGGGCAGGGCAGCTCAATGTAAAATATTAAAAAAGCGAAATATGTTTATGAATTTCTGATGCATTACCAGTTAATAGCAATGATTGGGGATATTTTTCATGCATAAAGCACAGCTTTATCTCCATTAGTTTTATGAATATTGAATAAAACATCCATCCGCAAAATCAAATCTGAGGATATTTTTTTGCTAATTTTGTGGTAAAAATGGAAAATTCTTAAAATTAATCAATTTTAAAAATATTTTTTGTTTTCACAAATCATTGTTAATTTATTTGATACATATTGAAAGCAAGTTTTGGTTATTGTGGTCAATATTTTGTAAAATTTCAATGAAATTTCAATTTTCATCACATACTACCTAAAAAACAGACTATCGAGGGTAATCACTATTAAGCTACTGTATTGCGAGGGATACCCAGGCTTAAATGATGCCCGAGACATGTACCCAACTGAAAAACATCACAAACAATTGCCACTAATTCGATACCGATAAACCCCATGGCCCATGGACGAACTGGAGAGCTGAACACTGAACAGGCTCCTCTCACCTCGACCGTTGGGAGGTGATGACGCATCAAGAGAGAACGTCCAATCAGAATTGACTGTTGATAGGTGTCTATTCGACTGTTCTTCTTCCTTACCTCATTCAGTTCATGCGAATTTCACCTGAAGAGAGCACAACGAAAAGCCTTGTGGTTTTCTTTTAGTCTGTTTTATAGTAATGTCCTACAAATGTCTCGACTCATTAACTTTTAAAAAAAATTCTGCACAATAAAACCTCTCTATTAAAAGAGTTTAAGAACAAATGTTTATGTCTCATGGGGTTTGTTAGGGAAAACTCAAAAAGGCTGTGGATGGGGCAATTAAAGGGGTGAGGCCAGCATTCGGATTGAGTTTAGAAATCGAGCTGTTAAAGTTAAAATTGTGGTTTCCGTTATATTGGAGTTCAAGTAAATACCACCCACCATTTCACTGATGGGAATACTAAAGAGGGAGGGAGAGAAAGAGGGGGGGAGAGGGAAAGAGAGAAGGAGAGGGAGAGAAGGAGAGGGAGAGAAGGAGAGGGAGAGAAGGAGAGAGAGAGAAGGAGAGAGAGAGAAGGAGAGAGAGAGAAGGAGAGAGAGAGAAGGAGAGAGAGAGAAGGAGAGAGAGAGAGAGAGAGAGAGAAGGAGAGAGAGAGAAGGAGAGGGAGATCGAAGGAGAGAGAGAGAAGGAGAGAGAGATAAGGAGAGAGAGAGAGAGGAGAGAGAGAGGAGGAGAGAGAGAGAGCAGGAGAGAGAGAGAGCAGGAGAGCGAGAGCAGGGGGGCGAGAGAAGCAGAGAGAGAGAAGGAGAGAGAGAGAAGGAGAGAGAGAGAAGGAGAGAGAGAGAAGGAGAGAGAGAGAAGGAGAGAGAGAGAAGGAGAGAGAGAGAAGGAGAGAGAGAGAAGGAGAGAGAGAGAAGGAGAGAGAGAGAAGGAGAGAGAGAGAAGGAGAGAGAGAGAAGGAGAGAGAGAGAAGGAGAGAGAGAGAAGGAGAGAGAGAGAAGGAGAGAGAGAGAAGGAGAGAGAGAGAAGGAGAGAGAGAGAAGGAGAGAGAGAGAAGGAGAGAGAGAGAAGGAGAGAGAGAGAAGGAGAGAGAGAGAAGGAGAGAGAGAGAAGGAGAGAGAGAGAAGGAGAGAGAGAGAAGGAGAGAGAGAGAAGGAGAGAGAGAGAAGGAGAGAGAGAGAAGGAGAGAGAGAGAAGGAGAGAGAGAGAAGGAGAGAGAGAGAAGGAGAGAGAGAGAAGGAGAGAGAGAGAAGGAGAGAGAGAGAAGGAGAGAGAGAGAAGGAGAGAGAGAGAAGGAGAGAGAGAGAAGGAGAGAGAGAGAAGGAGAGAGAGAGAAGGAGAGAGAGAGAAGGAGAGAGAGAGAAGGAGAGAGAGAGAAGGAGAGAGAGAGAAGGAGAGAGAGAGAAGGAGAGAGAGAGAAGGAGAGAGAGAGAAGGAGAGAGAGAGAAGGAGAGAGAGAGAAGGAGAGAGAGAGAGAAGGAGAGAGAGAGAAGGAGAGAGAGAGAAGGAGAGAGAGAGAAGGAGAGAGAGAGAAGGAGAGAGAGAGAAGGAGAGAGAGAGAAGGAGAGAGAGAGAAGGAGAGAGAGAGAAGGAGAGAGAGAGAAGGAGAGAGAGAGAAGGAGAGAGAGAGAAGGAGAGAGAGAGAAGGAGAGAGAGAGAGAAGGAGAGAGAGAGAAGGAGAGAGAGAGAAGGAGAGAGAGAAGGAGAGAGAGAGAAGGAGAGAGAGAGAAGGAGAGAGAGAGAAGGAGAGAGAGAGAAGGAGAGAGAGAGAAGGAGAGAGAGAGAAGGAGAGAGAGAGAAGGAGAGAGAGAGAGAGAAGGAGCGAGAGAGAAGGAGAGAGAGAGAGAGAGAAGGAGAGAGAGAGAAGGAGAGAGAGAGAAGGAGAGAGAGAGAAGGAGAGAGAGAGAAGGAGAGAGAGAGAAGGAGAGAGAGAGAGGGAAAGAGAGAGGGAAAGAGAGAGGGAAAGAGAGAGGGAAAGAGAGAGGGAAAGAGAGAGGGAAAGAGAGAGGGAAGGAGAGAGGGAAAGAGAGAGGGAAAGAGAGAGGGAAAGAGAGAGGGAAAGAGAGAGGGAAAGAGAGAGGGAAAGAGAGAGGGAAAGAGAGAGGGAAAGAGAGAGGGAAAGAGAGAGGGAAAGAGAGAGGGAAAGAGAGAGGGAAAGAGAGAGGGAAAGAGAGAGGGAAAGAGAGAGGGAAAGAGAGAGGGAAAGAGAGAGGGAAAGAGAGAGGGAAAGAAAGAGAGAGAGAGAGAGAGAGAGAGAGAGAGAGAGAGAGAGAGAGAGAGAGAGAGAGAGAGAGAGAGAGAGAGAGAGAGAGAGAGAGAGAGAGAGAGAGAGCAAGGAGGGAGGAGGAACAAGGAGGGATGGGGAAGGGAAGCCAGTGTGAGGTGAGACGAAGGGAAGGCAGACGTGCGGTGGAGAAATAATTACCACCCAGAAGCGTCCAGAGAAAAAAAATCCAGACGTGTCTGGAGCCAAGCTGACAGAGACAAACACCGCTTGGACACGTCCGGAGACAAACACCCCCTGGACACGTCCGGAGAAAAACACCACTTGGACACGTCCAGAGAAAACCCCTGCCCGGACACATCAAGAGACAAACACCATCGAGACATGACCACTGTCCGGATATGTCCAGAGACAGACAGAAAGAGAGAGAAGGAAGGGGGAGAGTGAGAGATGTTGGAGGAGGGTGCTGCACTGTATTGGGAGGGAGTCGAGCAAAGATGGGACAAAGAGAGAGAGAGGGAGAGAAGGAGAGAGGGAGAGAGAGAGAGAGAGTGAGAGTGAGAGTGAGAGAGGAGGGATGCTTTATCAACAACACGCACACACGCACGCACGCACGCACGCACACACGCACGCATGCACACACAGCTGATTTTGGCAACAACCCAAAAACCTCGAGGAGCTTTCACCGAAAAAATTGTTGCACTTATTAACTTTACATAGATGTTTCAGGGATATGTTCATAAACATTAATCTTTAGAAACAGCTGCGTGTTTGCGTGTGAAAAAACAATTTTGCTCGGTAATTGAGAAAACAGGTTCACACGGAAAACGGCTTGGAAATCGGATGTTATTTCAGAACTCGCTCAGGGTGACAGGGCACGAACCACTCACTTAGGGTTTCAGAGCAGGAACCACTTGTTCAGGGCGGCAGAGCATGCACCACTAGGTCAGCGCAGCACAGCATGAACCACTCGCTCTGAATGAGGTGGCGGGCAAAAACTTCCTCACTGAATGAACGATTCGCTCAGAAGGACATAGCACAGGACTGCCATCGACTGTAAGGCGATAATGAAGTGGTTTAAGTGCTCATGCATGCAATCTTATGAAATGGTTGATCAGGAACGGTTGGCTAGGTCGTCGCTGCATATCATACAGGATACCTTTAACTTTAAAGCCGGTCTTCACTGCGCACACAGCAGTTCATGAAATAGAATGAATTCGTTCAATTAATGATTTTATCCACAAAAGAGTTGCAGCTGAATGAAGAACAACCCTGGCGACATCACAAAGTTCAATCGCCCATGAAATAAACATTGCAGATAATCCACCATCTGCCTGCTCATCTGTATATGCACGTGGTACATCTGTTCGGGGTCCAGGCAAACGTCATAACTTTTTTTTAAATGTCCATTTTTCACCAGATTTGCTTTGATTCCCTGCAGAGCATCTCACAAAATCTCCGAAAATATTATATAGACACAGATCTGTCAGACGCAATATATAGGCAGCCCCTGTGGGGGATATGGCGTGAGGTGGAGCAGTGAATGTATTGAATCATAAAGCTCAATTCAAGCTGGTAAATTTTGCCACATTCCTGCATTTTTTGTTCACTCAATATAATTCTCCAAACAGGAGAAAAAGATAAGTTTAATAATTTGGAAATTTCAAATTTTCCTGTGTATCGCTTGAGGAGGGAACATAGCCTTGCTTGCTTAAAGTAAATAGGTATATCGGCTTAGTTTAAAGACTTTATTACCTTAAATTATCAGATTTCACAATAGATTTCAACACTTATTTACTCCGAACGATATCGGATCCTCAAAACCGAAATAATAGTTTGATGATGTACTTTACTTCGGCTGTTCGAGTAGATCGTGGAAAATCGTATCATATAATGCATGAAATCACTCCAAGCTCCAAATGTGAAAACTGCAGTACTTACAAAAGCGATGTACACGGTGATTCGTACCTATGATGAACAGGTATTCGATAATATGAGTGAGGAAAGTAAAAGAAAAATCTTTATCGTTAAGAAATCGTTGCGTGCTGTTCCAAGTCAGGGCATGGTTGAGCAGGCCAAAAAACATGGCGGCTTCAGACCCCAGCGAGGTTACCCAGGAAACGTGTTTATACCCCAGAGTGAGGTGGCCGAGGATCGCCTGATTTAGGATATAATTTTAAAAGGACATGAATTAATTCTCTTCAAAACGGGTGTTTAAATGAAATGAAACAACCAATTTTCACTCTTGCACTTCCTTGGAGTTCAATTTGTTTGCCTGCAGTTTCATGATGCTGTTTTATTATTTTCGATTTACACAAACACACACACACACACACACACACACACACACACACACACACACACACACACACACACACACACACACACACACACACACACACACACACACACACACACACACACACACACACACACACACACACACACACACACACACACACATCGATGTATGAGCATTTAACATTTGCTTTGCTGTTGTCACACGAACCTGAATATCTCTCAAAATCTTCGTTCGAAGATTGAGTATCTCACCAAGCAGGTAGCTTTGTCACCCTCATGGGTCATTGCTGGACTTGCAACCGTTTCATTCCTTTCATTTACCCCGCAACAAACGGCGAAGGAGGTTGTTTTCACCTCTTTCTCTCTGTTTGTTTGTTACGTGCAAAATCGAATATTTTTCAAGTAAATTGGTTCGTCAATATTGTTATTCTATCTGTTTGTTTGTTTATCGCCTACAGGTCACAATTTTAAGCCGATCTTCACAAAGCTTCATCAATTGGTACAGTTTGTCATAAGGATGAAGCCTATTGTTTTTGAGATCAAAAGGTCATAAGGTCAACATAGGGCAAAGGTCAACAACTTTGGTGAGATTTCTAAAATTCCCAATTTTCATTGCTCGACTTAAAATTTGAAGAGGATTTATATTTCAGGTCAGTTAACTCAACCAACCAATTATTTTTGAGGTCAACATGGAGCAAAAGGTCAGCAGAGGCCTAAGGTCAACAACTAAGTTGGTATTTCTAAAATCCGCAATTTTCATCTGATTGACTTGAAACTTGAAGAAGATATATATTGCAGGTCATGGAATTCAAACTGTGAATTATTTTTGAAGTCAGCATGGACCAAAAGGTCAGCATAAGCCAAAGGTCAGCAACTTGGGTGAGATTTCTAAAATCCTCAATTCTTTCTTCCTAAATTCTTCAATCGGATCTTCTGACCATGTCCTTGTCAAAGTGGACATCTCTCTGGCTATTATCAGAGAACCACCTCACCACCGTCGAGTCTGGCATTTCACTCAAGCTGACTGGCAAGATCTCCAAGCAGCCATCAAACTTGCAGATTGGTCTCCTATCGCTACTTTCTCCAACATCAACTCATCCTGGGAATTCTTTCAAAGAAACTTGCTCTCCCTCATGCACAGATTTATCCCCTCCCGTCTTCAGTTGTCCTACCCTTCCTCCCGCCCTTGGTTCACTGAAGCTTGTGGCGAGGCAGTTTTCCTGAAACAACTTGTGTTTGCCTCATGGAAAGCAAACCCAACTGAGGGTAATCTCAGTTCCTTCCATAAAGCTTGGAACAAGTGTGTATCTTCCCTCAGGAGAGCCACAAAACATCATCTTTGAAAGCTCAAGTCCAAACTTTCAAATCTCTCTCCCTCCTCAAAAATCGTGGTGGCATCTTATCAAATCTGTTTGTGGTGTATGTTCCCCCTCCATCCCCTCCCTTTCCTCAAATGGCCGCGCTGCTGACACCGCCCGTGAAAATGCTGAACGCCGAAACTCGGTGTTTTCAGCTAAATCTTGTGTCCAAAACCCAATGCTTTCTCCACCCACCTTACCCAGTCACACCCAACTGTCCCTGGACTTTGTGTCCTTTTCTCCTGACAAGGTGGAGAGCTTCCTGTCAAACCTCAACTCAGATTCTGCAACCAGTCCAGACGGCATCAGCCCACGTGTCCTAAAAACCTGCTCTTCTGCTCTTGCTCACCCTGTCTGTATTATTCACCCTCTCATTAACCCAAAGTCATCTGCAATCTGCTTGGAAATCAGTAAACATTCCTGCCTGCATAAAAAATGTGCAAAAACAGATCCCTGCAACTACAGACCAATCAGCCTTCTGCCAATCATCAGTAAGGTTATGGAATCCATCATCGCTTCAGATATTAAATCCTTCCTCTTCTCCAATGGCTTGATTTCCAATCTTCAAGTTGGTTTCAGTCCAAGTCACCCGACCCTGGATGTGCTGCTTCTGCTCTAACAACAATGGATGGAGGTCCTCAACGGACATGAAATCAGAACCATATCACGAGACATATCGCGTGCATTTGACACGGTCTGGCACCCTGCTCTGCTCACCAAATTCTCTTCCTATGGTATCCAAGGCCATCTGTGCTCATGGCTCGCAGACTTCCTCTCCTATCGCAGTCAACGTGTGGCCCTAAATGGAGTTCTTTCATCCCCTCTTCCTGCCAGGCTGGAGTTCCTCAAGGTAGCGTTCTGGGTGCTGATGACTCCGCCCTTTGCCATACCATCTGTCATCCCTCAGACCGGCATGCTGCAGCTTCTTCACTCACTGCAGATCTGGGTAAAATCACAAACTGGTCCAACACGTGGAACATGTCTTTCCACCCGGACAAATCACACACTCTCACTTTGTCTCTCTTAAAGGACCGTTTCGAAAAAAAACCACCATCCACTTTCTCAACAATCCTCTGGAAGAAGTCCTTTCTTTTAAGCTTCTGGGTCTCACTTTCTACCATGACCTTTTCTGGGAAGCCACATTTCAAAACTCGCCTCCAAAGCCAGTCGCCGACTGGGAATCCTCCGTCATGCAAAGTCCTTCCTTGGCCCACCTGATCTCCTGACCACCAACCAAGCTTTCGTCCGCAGCCTGATGGAGTACTGCTCTCCCCTCCAGGCTGGTGCTCCTGCCTCCCACCTTTCTCGGCTTCACGCTGTGGAAATCAAGACATTTCCGATCATTGGCATCTCCCGCGATGAGGCTGAGTCTTTGGGCCTCTCACTCTCTCACCGCAGGCTGGTCTGTGGTCTTTTTGTCTTCTACCATCTCTTCCCCAGCCTCGCCCCCTCCCCCCCCTCCGCTCTCTCTGCAATTTGTCCCCACCACATTTACATTTCCACATAAAAATGATCATAAATCATTTTTACACAATTTTTTTTTAAAAACAAGTTCAAATGAGCGAAGATCCTCGTACTCTTTATGATGAGGTCATAAAAACGAAAATGACGTCATTGTGATGTTTCAGGTTTGCGATAAATTATCTGTGCTAATGCCCGGCTTGATTCCCGCAAACAAAATTCAAACAGCTTGCCGAGTTTCGGAGATAATGGTATAGGCGATTTCCATTCGCGGCGACATTATGACGTCTACTTTTTTTCTGGGAAGAATTTCCAAAATCGGAGATGGTTATTGCCTGTGTGTGGGCTTTCTGCATACACATGGCAAGTTTCATGAAGATCCGATGAAAACTCTGGGTTGTGAAACAAAAAATGTCAAAAAATAGGAATAACGTCATAAAAAAAGATATGACGTCATCATGATGAATCATATGTGCGGTAATTCATCTCTGCTAATGCCCTGTTCGATTCCCACAAAGAGAATTCAAAAAGCTTGCCTAGTTTCGGAGATAATTTTTTCGGCAATGTCCATTAGCGGAGATATTTTGACGTCATAACTTTTATTTCTGGGAGGAATTTCCAAAATCTGAGATCGTTAGTGTCTGCACAGGGTATTTTTACATATATGTGCCAAGTTTCAGGAAGTTTCGATGAAAACTGTAGGCTGTGAAACAAAATAGTCCACAAGAAGAAGATGAAGAACAACAACGTGAATAAGACTTCGAGATCCTCCACGAGGATCTAAAAAGTCCACAACAAGAAGAAGAACAACAACGAAAGACTTAGAGATCCTCCCCGAGGATCAAACAACTCAACCAATAATGATTTTTTAAACAGTTTATTATGTTTTTTTTTTGAGCAGTTCAAGAATAATACAAGGTCAATACAGTTTTTCAACTCAACAAAGTTTTTGGTTTTTTCTTCCAGTGCTGCCTTAAGAATGAAGTTTCAGTTGTTTCAAGTTTGAAGAAGTGGAAAGGAAGAGATATATTGTAACTGTGTTTCAGAACATCTCAGGTCTTCCCAGCACTTTCTTGATATTGCTAAAAAAGAATAAATAAATACATTACATGTCTCATATCGAATTAAATAATATATAACGATTAATTTTTAATCAACTGAACTTACCACTCATCAAGCACCATCCAACCAAGAATGACATGGATAGATTGGTTTAGAACTCCAAAGGTCTCCAAGATAGAACTCATTTTTCGAGTCTGGAAGGTCGGTCTCATATTTTGCACCCTCAAGGTAGAACTCTTCTCCTGATTTTCCCGAATTTTATGGATCATCAAGGGAGAATTGATATGCTGGGTCAAGGGAGAACTCGTTTTCTGGGTCTCTGCACACAGATCAGCTGAAGGAAGTGAAAACCACTGTTTCTCACCAGATTCATAATATTCATCATTTTAATACCTTCTTCCACAATCCTGGAAACACTGTATTCTCTCCATTGCTTTCTGCATCTCAGTTCAATTTCCCTTTCCTTTTGCCTTCAATTTCACATCTTCACTTTCTTCATCACAAAGTCACACTGGCTTTTAATTAACGTTTTTCAAACAATTAATTTTAATACAGTAAAGTTTATCATTGAAAAAAGCTGAACTTACAACTCATCGGAAAAGGCGACGTTTCGGGAAGAATCCACTCACCTTGGTCACGGCAGATGAGGAAATGAGGAAGAAGCTGGAAAACTGCCACGTGACATCCAACCTGCTTCGATATAATTACCAACATTCATCGCTTTAATAAATTAATTAAATTGCATCTTTTTTTTTAACCAACATTCATCGATTTAATAAATTTTAATGATCATCCAGTTGCACACAATGAATTATATACGGATACATTAACACTCATGTCAGACTTTCACCAACTGGATGATCTGTTTGGTGCTTGTATGGATAAGAGTTCAGCAAAACATTCGTTTCTTCGGAACACTTCTGAGACACAGACAGAAAGGGACACGATGGGGGTGAAGAACATGTAGTTTACACAAAGTTTGGAATCATTTGTAATGTAAGGCAAGAATCTTGGCAACTTACGTTCCAACCAGAAGGATGGTTTCATTCGAGGGGGTGGAGGGGAGTTAACGAGCACCTCTTCTGAGGGGTCTTCGGGGAAAAAAAATACATAAAAGATTAAATGCATTGATATCTTCATCAGTTTGATAACTTGTTCAGGAAAGGGCACAGAAGGGAATCCACTGATGGAACAGGTAACGACGAAAAGGTGAATAATCCAATCGAGGGAAGTTAAACTTCTTGTGATTTAACCTGCATCGCGATGACAATGTAAATGAGTTACCTTCCCACAAAAGTTACAATTACAATTCTCTCCACAATTAAGAACATTCTTCTTCATCGAAGGAAGTATTAACAGCAATGTCGATAAAAGAACAAGTGGCAAAATGTATTTCAGCTTAACGTCCCGATCTTGGGGTTTGCTGTCTTTGCACCAGTGTGATCACCGCAACTGCCCAAAGTATTGAAGAGTGCTTACCTGTTGAAGGTCCTGCATGTGGTATGACCTCTCAACACCGTGATGTTTCTGTTGTTGCTGTTTCAGCCTGTGATCACAATGAGGGTTCTGCTTTTCCTGAAGCCCCTCAACACCGTGCTGCTTCTGTTGTTGCTGTTGCTCCTTTTGACCCTTAAGACCTTTAGACCCCACATGACCCTTTAAACTCCTATATATCCTTTGACCTCTTTGACATTTATACCCGCAGATCCTTGAGACCCGTTGAGACCCCAGAGATCCATTTTGATCCCTTTTTTTGAAAGAGCCCGTATGACCTTGACACCGTTTGAACTGCTTCGACCCCTTAAGAACCCATTACACACACAAACATCAAAATAGTCTTTTTGCAACAGAGACTATTCTTTTCAGCAGGTGATGTGCAAATTCATTCCTCCCAGAGGGTGGTAAACTGTGCTGGTAAATTTATCTAATCGAAAACTACTTGGAAAAAAAAGCAACTGAAATGAAATCAGATTCCTGGAAGTTGTACAACACAAAATAGAGCCTCTCCCCCTCCTCCCATGCGAACCTGGTGTTCCTGTCCTCAATTGGAATCGTCATTGGAACAAAGACATTCATTGTCCCCATCATCACCATGACATCCGTCATCGTCATCGTTGCAATCACATCCGTCGTCATCTTCGCAATCACATTCGTCGTCATCTTCACAATCACATTCATAGTCATCGTCGCAATCACATTCGTCGTCTTCTGAATCCAATCTGTCATCATCATCATCTTCCACATCTTTATCCTCCCCATCAGGCTCATCTTCTCCATCGACTTTCTTGTCCTTTCTGTGAACACACATGAAAAACCAGAACTTCGTTGTCGAGAACATTTCTCTGTGTAGGACAAATGTATCAATCAGAGCACCACCAGATATATAAACTCCAATAACAACATATTCGTCAGTACAGAGGTCCATCGGGATCATAATTTGCTGTTCTTAATTTGAAGATCAACAATAAAATGAAGACTTGTGAAGAGCTTTACCGGAGCCGTTTGTTCATCCATAAATAACTGGGCGATGATGAACCAACTATTGAACTGGGCGAAGATGAGATAAACTATTGAACTTGGCGAAGATGAGATAAACTACTGAACTTGGTGATGATGAGATAAACTATTGAACTGGGCGATAATGAGATAAACTATTGAACTGGGTGATGATGAGATAAACTACTGAACGGGCGATGATGAGATAAACTATTGAACTGGGTGATGATGAGATAAACTATTGAACTTTGCCATGAAGAGATAAACTATTGAACTGGGCGATGATGAGATAAACTATTGAACTGGGTGATGATGAGATATATTATTGAACTTGGCGAAGACGAGATAAACTATTGAACTTTGCAATGACAAGATATACTATTGATCTGGGTGATGATGAGATAAACTATTGATCTGGGTGATGATGAGATAAACTATTGAACTGGGTGATGATGAGATAAACTATTGAACTGGGTGATGATGAGATAAACTATTGAACTGGGTGATGATGAGATAAACTATTGAACTAGGTGATGATGAGATAAACTATTGAACTGGGCGAAGACGAGATAAACGATTGAACTTTGCAATGACGAGATATACTATTGATCTGGGCAAAGATGAGATAAACTATTGAACTGGCTGATGATGAGATATATTATTGAACTTTGGGAAGACGAGATAAACTATTGAACTTTGCAATGACAAGATATACTATTGATCTGGGTGATGATGAGATAAACTATTGAACTGGGTGATGATGAGATAAACTATTGAACTGGGTGATGATGAGATAAACTATTGAACTGGGTGATGATGAGATAAACTATTGAACTGGGCGATGATGAGATAAACTATTGAACTGAGCGATGATGAGATAAACTATTGAACTGGGCGATGATGAGATAAACTATTGAACTGGGCGATGATGAGATAAACTATTGAACTGGGCGATGATGAGATAAACTATTGAACTGGGCGATGATGAGATAAACTATTGAACTGGGTGATAATGAGATAAACTATTGAACTGGGCGATGATGAGATAAACTACTGAACTTGGTGATGATGAGATAAACTATTGAACTTTGCAATGACGAGATATACTATTGATCTGAGTGATGATGAGATAAACTATTGAACTTTGCCATGAAGAGATAAACTATTGAACTTTGCCATGAAGAGATAAACTATTGAACTGGGCGATGATGAGATAAACTATTGAACTGGGCGATGATGAGATAAACTACTGAACTGGGCGAAGACGAGATAAACGATTGAACTTTGCAATGACGAGATATACTATTGATCTGGGCGATGATGAGATAAACTATTGATCTGGGCGATGATGAGATAAACTATTGAACTTGGCGATGATGAGATAAACTATTGAACTGAGCGATGATGAGATAAACTATTGAACTGGGCGATGATGAGATAAACTATTGAACTGGGCGATGATGAGATAAACTATTGAACTGAGCGATGATGAGATAAACTATTGAACTGGGCGATGATGAGATAAACTATTGAACTGGGCGATGATGAGATAAACTATTGAACTGGGCGATGATGAGATAAACTATTGAACTGAGCGATGATGAGAAAAACTATTGAACTTGACGATGATGAGATAAACTATTGAACTGGGCGAAGACGAGATAAACTATTGAACTGGGCAAAGATGAGATAAACTATTGAACTGGGCGATGATGAGATAAACTATTGAACTGGGCGATGATGAGATAAACTATTGAACAGGGCGATGATGAGATAAACTATTGAACTGGGCGATGATGAGATAAACTATTGAACTGGGCGATGATGAGATAAACTATTGAACTGGGCGATGATGAGATAAACTATTGAACTGAGCGATGATGAGATAAACGATTGAACTTTGCAATGACGAGATATACTATTGATCTGGGCGATAATGAGATAAACTATTGAACTGGGCGATGATGAGATAAACTATTGAACTGGGCGATGATGAGATAAACTATTGAACTTGACGATGATGAGATAAACTATTGAACTGGGCGATGATGAGATAAACTATTGAACTGGGCGATGATGAGATAAACTATTGAACTGGGCGATGATGAGATAAACTATTGAACTTTGCAATGACGAGATATACTATTGATCTGGGTGATGATGAGATAAACTATTGAACTTTGCCATGAAGAGATAAACTATTGAACTGGGCGATGATGAGATAAACTATTGAACTGGGCGATGATGAGATAAACTACTGAACTTGGTGATGATGAGATAAACTATTGAACTTTGCAATGACGAGATATACTATTGATCTGAGTGATGATGAGATAAACTATTGAACTGGGCGATGATGAGATAAACTACTGAACTGGGCGAAGACGAGATAAACGATTGAACTTTGCAATGACGAGATATACTATTGATCTGGGCGATGATGAGATAAACTATTGAACTTGGCGATGATGAGATAAACTATTGAACTGAGCGATGATGAGATAAACTATTGAACTGGGCGATGATGAGATAAACTATTGAACTGGGTGATGATGAGATAAACTATTGAACTGAGCGATGATGAGATAAACTATTGAACTGGGCGATGATGAGATAAACTATTGAACTGGGCGATGATGAGATAAACTATTGAACTGGGCGATGATGAGATAAACTATTGAACTGAGCGATGATGAGATAAACTATTGAACTGGGCGATGATGAGATAAACTATTGAACTGGGCGATGATGAGATAAACTATTGAACTGGGCGATGATGAGATAAACTATTGAACTGGGCGATGATGAGAAAAACTATTGAACTGAGCGATGATGAGAAAAACTATTGAACTTGACGATGATGAGATAAACTATTGAACTGGGCGAAGACGAGATAAACTATTGAACTGGGCGATGATGAGATAAACTATTGAACTGGGCGATGATGAGATAAACTATTGAACTGGGCGATGATGAGATAAACTATTGAACTGGGCGATGATGAGATAAACTATTGAACTGGGCGATGATGAGATAAACTATTGAACTGGGCGATGATGAGATAAACTATTGAACTGGGCGATGATGAGATAAACTATTGAACTGGGCGATGATGAGATAAACTATTGAACTTGACGATGATGAGATAAACTATTGAACTGGGCGATGATGAGATAAACTATTGAACTGGGCGATGATGAGATAAACTATTGAACTGGGCGATGATGAGATAAACTATTGAACTGGGCGATGATGAGATAAACTATTGAACTGGGCGATGATGAGATAAACTATTGAACTGGGCGATGATGAGATAAACGATTGAACTGAGCGATGATGAGATAAACTATTGAACTGGGCGATGATGAGATAAACGATTGAACTGGGCGATGATGAGATAAACTATTGAACTGGGCGATGATGAGATAAACTATTGAACTTTGCAATGACGAGATATACTATTGATCTGGGCGATAATGAGATAAACTATTGAACTGGGCGATGATGAGATAAACTATTGAACTGGGCGATGATGAGATAAACTATTGAACTTGACGATGATGAGATAAACTATTGAACTGGGCGATGATGAGATAAACTATTGAACTGGGCGATGATGAGATAAACTATTGAACTGGGCGATGATGAGATAAACTATTGAACAGGGCGATGATGAGATAAACTATTGAACTGGGCAAAGATGAGATAAACTATTGAACTGGGCGATGATGAGATAAACTATTGAACTGGGCGATGATGAGATAAACTATTGAACTTTGCAATGACGAGATATACTATTGATCTGGGTGATGATGAGATAAACTATTGAACTTTGCCATGAAGAGATAAACTATTGAACTGGGTGATAATGAGATAAACTATTGAACTGGGCGATGATGAGATAAACTACTGAACTTGGTGATGATGAGATAAACTATTGAACTGGGCGATGATGAGATAAACTATTGAACTTTGCAATGATGAGATAAACTATTGAACTTTGCAATGACGAGATATACTATTGATCTGAGTGATGATGAGATAAACTATTGAACTTTGCCATGAAGAGATAAACTATTGAACTTTGCCATGAAGAGATAAACTATTGAACTGGGCGATGATGAGATAAACTATTGAACTGGGCGATGATGAGATAAACTATTGAACTGGGTGATGATGAGATAAACTATTGAACTGGGTGATGATGAGATAAACTATTGAACTGGGCGATGATGAGATAAACTACTGAACTGGGCGAAGACGAGATAAACGATTGAACTTTGCAATGACGAGATATACTATTGATCTGGGCGATGATGAGATAAACTATTGAACTTGGCGATGATGAGATAAACTATTGAACTGAGCGATGATGAGATAAACTATTGAACTGGGCGATGATGAGATAAACTATTGAACTGGGTGATGATGAGATAAACTATTGAACTGAGCGATGATGAGATAAACTATTGAACTGGGCGATGATGAGATAAACTATTGAACTGGGCGATGATGAGATAAACTATTGAACTGGGCGATGATGAGATAAACTATTGAACTGAGCGATGATGAGATAAACTATTGAACTGGGCGATGATGAGATAAACTATTGAACTGGGCGATGATGAGATAAACTATTGAACTGGGCGATGATGAGATAAACTATTGAACTGGGCGATGATGAGAAAAACTATTGAACTGAGCGATGATGAGAAAAACTATTGAACTTGACGATGATGAGATAAACTATTGAACTGGGCGAAGACGAGATAAACTATTGAACTGGGCGATGATGAGATAAACTATTGAACTGGGCGATGATGAGATAAACTATTGAACTGGGCGATGATGAGATAAACTATTGAACTGGGCGATGATGAGATAAACTATTGAACTGGGCGATGATGAGATAAACTATTGAACTGGGCGATGATGAGATAAACTATTGAACTTGACGATGATGAGATAAACTATTGAACTGGGCGATGATGAGATAAACTATTGAACTGGGCGATGATGAGATAAACTATTGAACTGGGCGATGATGAGATAAACTATTGAACTGGGCGATGATGAGATAAACTATTGAACTGGGCGATGATGAGATAAACTATTGAACTGGGCGATGATGAGATAAACGATTGAACTGAGCGATGATGAGATAAACTATTGAACTGGGCGATGATGAGATAAACGATTGAACTGGGCGATGATGAGATAAACTATTGAACTGGGCGATGATGAGATAAACTATTGAACTTTGCAATGACGAGATATACTATTGATCTGGGCGATAATGAGATAAACTATTGAACTGGGCGATGATGAGATAAACTATTGAACTGAGCGATGATGAGATAAACTATTGAACTGGGCAAAGATGAGATAAACTATTGAACTGGGCGATGATGAGATAAACTATTGAACTGGGCGATGATGAGATAAACTATTGAACTTTGCAATGACGAGATATACTATTGATCTGGGTGATGATGAGATAAACTATTGAACTTTGCCATGAAGAGATAAACTATTGAACTGGGTGATAATGAGATAAACTATTGAACTGGGCGATGATGAGATAAACTACTGAACTTGGTGATGATGAGATAAACTATTGAACTGGGCGATGATGAGATAAACTATTGAACTTTGCAATGATGAGATAAACTATTGAACTTTGCAATGACGAGATATACTATTGATCTGAGTGATGATGAGATAAACTATTGAACTTTGCCATGAAGAGATAAACTATTGAACTTTGCCATGAAGAGATAAACTATTGAACTGGGCGATGATGAGATAAACTATTGAACTGGGCGATGATGAGATAAACTACTGAACTGGGCGAAGACGAGATAAACGATTGAACTTTGCAATGACGAGATATACTATTGATCTGGGCGATGATGAGATAAACTATTGAACTTGGCGATGATGAGATAAACTATTGAACTGAGCGATGATGAGATAAACTATTGAACTGGGCGATGATGAGATAAACTATTGAACTGGGCGATGATGAGATAAACTATTGAACTGAGCGATGATGAGATAAACTATTGAACTGGGCGATGATGAGATAAACTATTGAACTGGGCGATGATGAGATAAACTATTGAACTGGGCGATGATGAGATAAACTATTGAACTGGGCGATGATGAGAAAAACTATTGAACTGAGCGATGATGAGAAAAACTATTGAACTTGACGATGATGAGATAAACTATTGAACTGGGCGAAGACGAGATAAACTATTGAACTGGGCGATGATGAGATAAACTATTGAACTGGGCGATGATGAGATAAACTATTGAACTTGACGATGATGAGATAAACTATTGAACTGGGCGATGATGAGATAAACTATTGAACTGGGCGATGATGAGATAAACTATTGAACTGGGCGATGATGAGATAAACTATTGAACTGGGCGATGATGAGATAAACTATTGAACTGGGCGATGATGAGATAAACTATTGAACTGGGCGATGATGAGAAAAACTATTGAACTGGGCGATAATGAGAAAAACTATTGAACTTGACGATGATGAGATAAACTATTGAACTGGGCGAAGACGAGATAAACTATTGAACTGGGCGATGATGAAATAAACTATTGAACTGAGCGATGATGAGAAAAACTATTGAACTTGACGATGATGAGATAAACTATTGAACTGGGCGAAGACGAGATAAACTATTGAACTGGGCGATGATGAGATAAACTATTGAACTGGGCGATGATGAGATAAACTATTGAACTGGGCGATGATGAGATAAACTATTGAACTGGGCGATGATGAGATAAACTATTGAACTGAGCGATGATGAGATAAACTATTGAACTGGGCGATGATGAGATAAACTATTGAACTGGGCGATGATGAGATAAACTATTGAACTGGGCGATGATGAGATAAACTATTGAACTGGGCGATGATGAGATAAACTATTGAACTGGGCAAAGATGAGATAAACTATTGAACTGGGCGATGATGAGATAAACTATTGAACTGGGCGATGATGAGATAAACTATTGGACTGGGCGATGATGAGATAAACTATTGAACTGGGCGATGATGAGATAAACTATTGAACTGGGCGATGATGAGATAAACTATTGAACTGGGCGATGATGAGATAAACTATTGAACTGGGCGATGATGAGATAAACTATTGAACTGGGCGATGATGAGATAAACTATTGAACTGGGCGATGATGAGATAAACTATTGAACTGGGCGATGATGAGATAAACTATTGAACTGGGCGATGATGAGATAAACTATTGAACTGGGCGAAGACGAGATAAACTATTGAACTGGGCGATGATGAGATAAACTATTGAACTGGGCGATGATGAGATAAACTATTGAACTGAGCGATGATGAGATAAACTATTGAACTGGGCGATGATGAGATAAACTATTGAACTGGGCGATGATGAGATAAACTATTGAACTGGGCGAAGACGAGATAAACTATTGAACTGGGCGATGATGAAATAAACTATTGAACTGAGCGATGATGAGAAAAACTATTGAACTTGACGATGATGAGATAAACTATTGAACTGGGCGAAGACGAGATAAACTATTGAACTGGGCGATGATGAGATAAACTATTGAACTGGGCGATGATGAGATAAACTATTGAACTGGGCGATGATGAGATAAACTATTGAACTGGGCGATGATGAGATAAACTATTGAACTGAGCGATGATGAGATAAACTATTGAACTGGGCGATGATGAGATAAACTATTGAACTGGGCAAAGATGAGATAAACTATTGAACTGGGCGATGATGAGATAAACTATTGAACTGGGCGATGATGAGATAAACTATTGAACTGGGCGATGATGAGATAAACTATTGGACTGGGCGATGATGAGATAAACTATTGAACTGGGCGATGATGAGATAAACTATTGAACTGGGCGATGATGAGATAAACTATTGAACTGGGCGATGATGAGATAAACTATTGAACTGGGCAAAGATGAGATAAACTATTGAACTGGGCGATGATGAGATAAACTATTGAACTGGGCGATGATGAGATAAACTATTGGACTGGGCGATGATGAGATAAACTATTGAACTGGGCGATGATGAGATAAACTATTGAACTGGGCGATGATGAGATAAACTATTGAACTGGGCGATGATGAGATAAACTATTGAACTGGGCGATGATGAGATAAACTATTGAACTGGGCGATGATGAGATAAACTATTGAACTGGGCGATGATGAGATAAACTATTGAACTGGGCGATGATGAGATAAACTATTGAACTGAGCGATGATGAGATAAACTATTGAACTGGGCGATGATGAGATAAACTATTGAACTGGGCGATGATGAGATAAACTATTGAACTGGGCGATGATGAGATAAACTATTGAACTGGGCGATGATGAGATAAACTATTGAACTGGACGATGATGAGATAAACTATTGAACTGGGCGATGATGAGATAAACTATTGAACTTTGCAATGACGAGATATACTATTGATCTGGGTGATGATGAGATAAACTATTGAACTTTGCCATGAAGAGATAAACTATTGAACTGGGTGATAATGAGATAAACTATTGAACTGGGCGATGATGAGATAAACTACTGAACTTGGTGATGATGAGATAAACTATTGAACTTTGCAATGACGAGATATACTATTGAACTGGGCGATGATGAGATAAACTATTGAACTTTGCCATGAAGAGATAAACTATTGAACTGGGCGATGATGAGATAAACTATTGAACTGGGCGATGATGAGATAAACTATTGAACTGGGCGATGATGAGATAAACTATTGAACTGGGCGATGATGAGATAAACTACTGAACTGGGCGAAGACGAGATAAACGATTGAACTTTGCAATGACGAGATATACTATTGATCTGGGCGATAATGAGATAAACTATTGAACGGGCGATGATGAAATAAACCCATTGAACTGAGCGATGATGAGATAAACTATTGAACTGGGCGATGATGAGATAAACTATTGAACTGAGCGATGATGAGATAAACTATTGAACTGGGCGATGATGAGATAAACTATTGAACTGGGCGATGATGAGATTAACTATTGAACTGGGCGATGATGAGATAAACTATTGAACTGGGCGATGATGAGATAAACTATTGAACTGGGCGATGATGAGATAAACTATTGAACTGGGCGATGATGAGATAAACTATTGAACTGGACGATGATGAGATAAACTATTGAACTGGGCGATGATGAGATAAACTATTGAACTGGGCGATGATGAGATAAACTATTGAACTGGGCGATGATGAGAAAAACTATTGAACTTGACGATGATGAGATAAACTATTGAACTGGGCGATGATGAGATAAACTATTGAACTGGGCGATGATGAGATAAACTATTGAACTTGACGATGATGAGATAAACTATTGAACTGGGCGATGATGAGATAAACTATTGAACTGGGCGATGATGAGATAAACTATTGAACTGGGCGATGATGAGATAAACTATTGAACTGAGCGATGATGAGATAAACTATTGAACTGGGCGATGATGAGATAAACTATTGAACTGGGCAAAGATGAGATAAACTATTGAACTGGGCGATGATGAGATAAACTATTGAACTGGGCGATGATGAGATAAACTATTGAACTGGGCGATGATGAGATAAACTATTGGACTGGGCGATGATGAGATAAACTATTGAACTGGGCGATGATGAGATAAACTATTGAACTGGGCGATGATGAGATAAACTATTGGACTGGGCGATGATGAGATAAACTATTGAACTGAGCGATGATGAGATAAACTATTGAACTGGGCGATGATGAGATAAACTATTGAACTGGGCGATGATGAGATAAACTATTGAACTGAGCGATGATGAGATAAACTATTGAACTGGGCGATGATGAGATAAACTATTGAACTGGGCAAAGATGAGATAAACTATTGAACTGGGCGATGATGAGATAAACTATTGAACTGGGCGATGATGAGATAAACTATTGAACTTTGCAATGACGAGATATACTATTGATCTGGGCGATAATGAGATAAACTATTGAACTGGGCGATGATGAGATAAACTACTGAACGGGCGATGATGAAATAAACGATTGAACTGAGCGATGATGAGATAAACTATTGAACTGAGCGATGATGAGATAAACTATTGAACTGAGCGATGATGAGATAAACTATTGAACTTGACGATGATGAGATAAACTCTTGAACTGGGCGATGATGAGAAAAACTATTGAACTGGGCGATGATGAGATAAACTATTGAACTGGGCGATGATGAGATAAACTATTGAACTGGGCGATGATGAGATAAACTATTGAACTGGGCGATGATGAGATAAACTATTGAACTGGGTGATGATGAGATAAACTATTGAACTGGGCGATGATGAGATAAACTATTGAACTGGGCGATGATGAGATAAACTATTGAACTTTGCAATGACGAGATATACTATTGATCTGGGTGATGATGAGATAAACTATTGAACTTTGCCATGAAGAGATAAACTATTGAACTGGGTGATAATGAGATAAACTATTGAACTGGGCGATGATGAGATAAACTACTGAACTTGGTGATGATGAGATAAACTATTGAACTGGGCGATGATGAGATAAACTATTGAACTTTGCAATGATGAGATAAACTATTGAACTTTGCAATGACGAGATATACTATTGATCTGAGTGATGATGAGATAAACTATTGAACTTTGCCATGAAGAGATAAACTATTGAACTTTGCCATGAAGAGATAAACTATTGAACTGGGCGATGATGAGATAAACTATTGAACTGGGCGATGATGAGATAAACTATTGAACTGGGTGATGATGAGATAAACTATTGAACTGGGTGATGATGAGATAAACTATTGAACTGGGCGATGATGAGATAAACTACTGAACTGGGCGAAGACGAGATAAACGATTGAACTTTGCAATGACGAGATATACTATTGATCTGGGCGATGATGAGATAAACTATTGAACTTGGCGATGATGAGATAAACTATTGAACTGAGCGATGATGAGATAAACTATTGAACTGGGCGATGATGAGATAAACTATTGAACTGGGTGATGATGAGATAAACTATTGAACTGAGCGATGATGAGATAAACTATTGAACTGGGCGATGATGAGATAAACTATTGAACTGGGCGATGATGAGATAAACTATTGAACTGGGCGATGATGAGATAAACTATTGAACTGAGCGATGATGAGATAAACTATTGAACTGGGCGATGATGAGATAAACTATTGAACTGGGCGATGATGAGATAAACTATTGAACTGGGCGATGATGAGATAAACTATTGAACTGGGCGATGATGAGAAAAACTATTGAACTGAGCGATGATGAGAAAAACTATTGAACTTGACGATGATGAGATAAACTATTGAACTGGGCGAAGACGAGATAAACTATTGAACTGGGCGATGATGAGATAAACTATTGAACTGGGCGATGATGAGATAAACTATTGAACTGGGCGATGATGAGATAAACTATTGAACTGGGCGATGATGAGATAAACTATTGAACTGGGCGATGATGAGATAAACTATTGAACTGGGCGATGATGAGATAAACTATTGAACTGGGCGATGATGAGATAAACTATTGAACTTGACGATGATGAGATAAACTATTGAACTGGGCGATGATGAGATAAACTATTGAACTGGGCGATGATGAGATAAACTATTGAACTGGGCGATGATGAGATAAACTATTGAACTGGGCGATGATGAGATAAACTATTGAACTGGGCGATGATGAGATAAACTATTGAACTGGGCGATGATGAGATAAACGATTGAACTGAGCGATGATGAGATAAACTATTGAACTGGGCGATGATGAGATAAACGATTGAACTGGGCGATGATGAGATAAACTATTGAACTGGGCGATGATGAGATAAACTATTGAACTTTGCAATGACGAGATATACTATTGATCTGGGCGATAATGAGATAAACTATTGAACTGGGCGATGATGAGATAAACTATTGAACTGAGCGATGATGAGATAAACTATTGAACTGGGCAAAGATGAGATAAACTATTGAACTGGGCGATGATGAGATAAACTATTGAACTGGGCGATGATGAGATAAACTATTGAACTTTGCAATGACGAGATATACTATTGATCTGGGTGATGATGAGATAAACTATTGAACTTTGCCATGAAGAGATAAACTATTGAACTGGGTGATAATGAGATAAACTATTGAACTGGGCGATGATGAGATAAACTACTGAACTTGGTGATGATGAGATAAACTATTGAACTGGGCGATGATGAGATAAACTATTGAACTTTGCAATGATGAGATAAACTATTGAACTTTGCAATGACGAGATATACTATTGATCTGAGTGATGATGAGATAAACTATTGAACTTTGCCATGAAGAGATAAACTATTGAACTTTGCCATGAAGAGATAAACTATTGAACTGGGCGATGATGAGATAAACTATTGAACTGGGCGATGATGAGATAAACTACTGAACTGGGCGAAGACGAGATAAACGATTGAACTTTGCAATGACGAGATATACTATTGATCTGGGCGATGATGAGATAAACTATTGAACTTGGCGATGATGAGATAAACTATTGAACTGAGCGATGATGAGATAAACTATTGAACTGGGCGATGATGAGATAAACTATTGAACTGGGCGATGATGAGATAAACTATTGAACTGAGCGATGATGAGATAAACTATTGAACTGGGCGATGATGAGATAAACTATTGAACTGGGCGATGATGAGATAAACTATTGAACTGGGCGATGATGAGATAAACTATTGAACTGGGCGATGATGAGATAAACTATTGAACTGGGCGATGATGAGATTAACTATTGAACTGGGCGATGATGAGATAAACTATTGAACTGGGCGATGATGAGATAAACTATTGAACTGGGCGATGATGAGATAAACTATTGAACTTGGCGATGATGAGATAAACTATTGAACTGAGCGATGATGAGATAAACTATTGAACTGGGCGATGATGAGATAAACTATTGAACTGGGCGATGATGAGATAAACTATTGAACTGAGCGATGATGAGATAAACTATTGAACTGGGCGATGATGAGATAAACTATTGAACTGGGCGATGATGAGATAAACTATTGAACTGGGCGATGATGAGATAAACTATTGAACTGGGCGATGATGAGAAAAACTATTGAACTGAGCGATGATGAGAAAAACTATTGAACTTGACGATGATGAGATAAACTATTGAACTGGGCGAAGACGAGATAAACTATTGAACTGGGCGATGATGAGATAAACTATTGAACTGGGCGATGATGAGATAAACTATTGAACTTGACGATGATGAGATAAACTATTGAACTGGGCGATGATGAGATAAACTATTGAACTGGGCGATGATGAGATAAACTATTGAACTGGGCGATGATGAGATAAACTATTGAACTGGGCGATGATGAGATAAACTATTGAACTGGGCGATGATGAGATAAACTATTGAACTGGGCGATGATGAGAAAAACTATTGAACTGGGCGATAATGAGAAAAACTATTGAACTTGACGATGATGAGATAAACTATTGAACTGGGCGAAGACGAGATAAACTATTGAACTGGGCGATGATGAAATAAACTATTGAACTGAGCGATGATGAGAAAAACTATTGAACTTGACGATGATGAGATAAACTATTGAACTGGGCGAAGACGAGATAAACTATTGAACTGGGCGATGATGAGATAAACTATTGAACTGGGCGATGATGAGATAAACTATTGAACTGGGCGATGATGAGATAAACTATTGAACTGGGCGATGATGAGATAAACTATTGAACTGAGCGATGATGAGATAAACTATTGAACTGGGCGATGATGAGATAAACTATTGAACTGGGCGATGATGAGATAAACTATTGAACTGGGCGATGATGAGATAAACTATTGAACTGGGCGATGATGAGATAAACTATTGAACTGGGCAAAGATGAGATAAACTATTGAACTGGGCGATGATGAGATAAACTATTGAACTGGGCGATGATGAGATAAACTATTGGACTGGGCGATGATGAGATAAACTATTGAACTGGGCGATGATGAGATAAACTATTGAACTGGGCGATGATGAGATAAACTATTGAACTGGGCGATGATGAGATAAACTATTGAACTGGGCGATGATGAGATAAACTATTGAACTGGGCGATGATGAGATAAACTATTGAACTGGGCGATGATGAGATAAACTATTGAACTGGGCGATGATGAGATAAACTATTGAACTGGGCGATGATGAGATAAACTATTGAACTGGGCGAAGACGAGATAAACTATTGAACTGGGCGATGATGAGATAAACTATTGAACTGGGCGATGATGAGATAAACTATTGAACTGAGCGATGATGAGATAAACTATTGAACTGGGCGATGATGAGATAAACTATTGAACTGGGCGATGATGAGATAAACTATTGAACTGGGCGAAGACGAGATAAACTATTGAACTGGGCGATGATGAAATAAACTATTGAACTGAGCGATGATGAGAAAAACTATTGAACTTGACGATGATGAGATAAACTATTGAACTGGGCGAAGACGAGATAAACTATTGAACTGGGCGATGATGAGATAAACTATTGAACTGGGCGATGATGAGATAAACTATTGAACTGGGCGATGATGAGATAAACTATTGAACTGGGCGATGATGAGATAAACTATTGAACTGAGCGATGATGAGATAAACTATTGAACTGGGCGATGATGAGATAAACTATTGAACTGGGCAAAGATGAGATAAACTATTGAACTGGGCGATGATGAGATAAACTATTGAACTGGGCGATGATGAGATAAACTATTGAACTGGGCGATGATGAGATAAACTATTGGACTGGGCGATGATGAGATAAACTATTGAACTGGGCGATGATGAGATAAACTATTGAACTGGGCGATGATGAGATAAACTATTGAACTGGGCGATGATGAGATAAACTATTGAACTGGGCAAAGATGAGATAAACTATTGAACTGGGCGATGATGAGATAAACTATTGAACTGGGCGATGATGAGATAAACTATTGGACTGGGCGATGATGAGATAAACTATTGAACTGGGCGATGATGAGATAAACTATTGAACTGGGCGATGATGAGATAAACTATTGAACTGGGCGATGATGAGATAAACTATTGAACTGGGCGATGATGAGATAAACTATTGAACTGGGCGATGATGAGATAAACTATTGAAC
Source organism: Eptatretus burgeri (assembly GCF_056783735.1). Taxonomy (NCBI): domain Eukaryota; kingdom Metazoa; phylum Chordata; class Myxini; order Myxiniformes; family Myxinidae; genus Eptatretus; species Eptatretus burgeri. Next base: position 70,188,841 of record NC_140961.1, on the reverse strand, counting down.
TGGGCGATGATGAGATAAACTATTGAACTGGGCGATGATGAGATAAACTATTGAACTGAGCGATGATGAGATAAACTATTGAACTGGGCGATGATGAGATAAACTATTGAACTGGGCGATGATGAGATAAACTATTGAACTGGGCGATGATGAGATAAACTATTGAACTGGGCGATGATGAGATAAACTATTGAACTGGACGATGATGAGATAAACTATTGAACTGGGCGATGATGAGATAAACTATTGAACTTTGCAATGACGAGATATACTATTGATCTGGGTGATGATGAGATAAACTATTGAACTTTGCCATGAAGAGATAAACTATTGAACTGGGTGATAATGAGATAAACTATTGAACTGGGCGATGATGAGATAAACTACTGAACTTGGTGATGATGAGATAAACTATTGAACTTTGCAATGACGAGATATACTATTGAACTGGGCGATGATGAGATAAACTATTGAACTTTGCCATGAAGAGATAAACTATTGAACTGGGCGATGATGAGATAAACTATTGAACTGGGCGATGATGAGATAAACTATTGAACTGGGCGATGATGAGATAAACTATTGAACTGGGCGATGATGAGATAAACTACTGAACTGGGCGAAGACGAGATAAACGATTGAACTTTGCAATGACGAGATATACTATTGATCTGGGCGATAATGAGATAAACTATTGAACTGGGCGATGATGAAATAAACCCATTGAACTGAGCGATGATGAGATAAACTATTGAACTGGGCGATGATGAGATAAACTATTGAACTGAGCGATGATGAGATAAACTATTGAACTGGGCGATGATGAGATAAACTATTGAACTGGGCGATGATGAGATTAACTATTGAACTGGGCGATGATGAGATAAACTATTGAACTGGGCGATGATGAGATAAACTATTGAACTGGGCGATGATGAGATAAACTATTGAACTGGGCGATGATGAGATAAACTATTGAACTGGACGATGATGAGATAAACTATTGAACTGGGCGATGATGAGATAAACTATTGAACTGGGCGATGATGAGATAAACTATTGAACTGGGCGATGATGAGAAAAACTATTGAACTTGACGATGATGAGATAAACTATTGAACTGGGCGATGATGAGATAAACTATTGAACTGGGCGATGATGAGATAAACTATTGAACTTGACGATGATGAGATAAACTATTGAACTGGGCGATGATGAGATAAACTATTGAACTGGGCGATGATGAGATAAACTATTGAACTGGGCGATGATGAGATAAACTATTGAACTGAGCGATGATGAGATAAACTATTGAACTGGGCGATGATGAGATAAACTATTGAACTGGGCAAAGATGAGATAAACTATTGAACTGGGCGATGATGAGATAAACTATTGAACTGGGCGATGATGAGATAAACTATTGAACTGGGCGATGATGAGATAAACTATTGGACTGGGCGATGATGAGATAAACTATTGAACTGGGCGATGATGAGATAAACTATTGAACTGGGCGATGATGAGATAAACTATTGGACTGGGCGATGATGAGATAAACTATTGAACTGGGCGATGATGAGATAAACTATTGAACTGAGCGATGATGAGATAAACTATTGAACTGGGCGATGATGAGATAAACTATTGAACTGGGCGATGATGAGATAAACTATTGAACTGAGCGATGATGAGATAAACTATTGAACTGGGCGATGATGAGATAAACTATTGAACTGGGCAAAGATGAGATAAACTATTGAACTGGGCGATGATGAGATAAACTATTGAACTGGGCGATGATGAGATAAACTATTGAACTTTGCAATGACGAGATATACTATTGATCTGGGCGATAATGAGATAAACTATTGAACTGGGCGATGATGAGATAAACTACTGAACGGGCGATGATGAAATAAACGATTGAACTGAGCGATGATGAGATAAACTATTGAACTGAGCGATGATGAGATAAACTATTGAACTGAGCGATGATGAGATAAACTATTGAACTTGACGATGATGAGATAAACTCTTGAACTGGGCGATGATGAGAAAAACTATTGAACTGGGCGATGATGAGATAAACTATTGAACTGGGCGATGATGAGATAAACTATTGAACTGGGCGATGATGAGATAAACTATTGAACTGGGCGATGATGAGATAAACTATTGAACTGGGCGATGATGAGATAAACTATTGAACTGGGTGATGATGAGATAAACTATTGAACTGGGCGATGATGAGATAAACTATTGAACTGGGCGATGATGAGATAAACTTTTGAACTTGACGATGATGAGATAAACTATTGAACTGGGCGATGATGAGATAAACTATTGAACTGGGCGATGATGAGAAAAACTATTGAACTGGGCGATGATGAGATAAACTATTGAACTGGGCGATGATGAGATAAACTATTGAACTGGGCGATGATGAGATAAACTATTGAACTGGGCGATGATGAGATAAACTATTGAACTTGGTGATGATGAGATAAACTATTGAACTGGGCGATGATGAGATAAACTATTGAACTGGGCGATGATGAGATAAACTATTGAACTGGGCGATGATGAGATAAACTATTGAACTGGGTGATGATGAGATAAACTATTGAACTTGGTGATGATGAGATAAACTATTGAACTGGGCGATGATGAGATAAACTATTGAACTGGGCGATGATGAGATAAACTATTGAACTTGGTGATGATGAGATAAACTATTGAACTGGGTGATGATGAGATAAACTACTGAACGGGCGATGATGAAATAAACTATTGAACTGAGCGATGATGAGATAAACTATTGAACTGGGTGATGATGAGATAAACTATTGAACTGGGTGATGATGAGATAAACTATTGAACTGGGTGATGATGAGATAAACTATTGAACTGGGTGATGATGAGATAAACTATTGAACTGGGCGAAGACGAGATAAATGATTGAACTTTGCAATGACGAGATATACTATTGATCTGGGCGATAATGAGATAAACTACTGAACTCGGTGATGATGAGATAAACTACTGAACTCGGTGATGATGAGATAAACTACTGAACTCGGTGATGATGAGATAAACTACTGAACGGGCGATGATGAAATAAACTATTGAACTGTGCGATGATGAGATAAATTATTGAACTGGGCGATGATGAGATAAACTATTGAACTGGGTGATGATGAGATAAACTATTGAACTGGGTGATGATGAGATAAACTATTGAACTGGGCGAAGACGAGATAAATGATTGAACTTTGCAATGACGAGATATACTATTGATCTGGGCGATAATGAGATAAACTACTGAACTCGGTGATGATGAGATAAACTACTGAACTCGGTGATGATGAGATAAACTACTGAACTCGGTGATGATGAGATAAACTACTGAACGGGCGATGATGAAATAAACTATTGAACTGTGCGATGATGAGATAAACTATTGAACTGTGCGATGATGAGATAAACTTTTGAACTGTGCGATAATGAGATAAACTACTGAACTCGGTGATGATGAGATAAACTACTGAACGGGCGATGATGAGATAAACTTTTGAACTGTGCGATGATGAGATAAACTTTTGAACTGTGCGATGATGAGATGATGAGAGCAAAAACCCATTCGTTTTATGACAAAGAACAGAAGCGACTTCGTCTGAGCTACCCTTTCTGACTTTGAAACCATGTGACGAACCAAAATTGACTTTGAAAATTGAATGCCGAGCGATTCCTTTCTTTGTCGACACGGGGGAAACCAAATCTGCGCTCAGAAAGAGTGATTTCCCGGATGCCCCGTTATCCTGAGAACGCGTGAAGGTCGTGGGAATGTCAGGAGTTGCCATGGCGATCCCATTGACAGAGCAACTACGGATAGAAATTGGACCATTGTCTGCAAACCATGCATTTTTGATGGCAACTGATACACCAATTAATCTGTTGGGGAGAGATCTGTTATGTAATCTGAACTGTACAGTGCAATGTACCCCTGGGGGACTATATTTAGAAGTGCCTCACGAATTGCACATAACTATGATGAATTTATTGCAGGAAAATACAGAAAATCTTGTTTATCAACGTAATGTGATTAATTGTGAAGCATTTAACTATTTGCAGGAATATTTGTCACATTTGGAGAAAATCGGACCCGAGGTGCTCGACTGGGTGAGTCAACATCACATGAATAGACAGTACTTACAGACTCGACTACACTGCATTTCAGATTGCAACGTCAAAGGAAAAGATAACGTCGATGCGAGTGAAACACTCTCGAAATTCCAGCAGAACTTTGACCTCGTGTTGGGAACAATTTGGATTGGAAAGCAAGGGATTGGACTGGAGGTGCATCTCACGCAGGAGCAATTAAAATTGTGGAACCAACCGTCCAGTGTTACACCACATGTTACTTTAGTGATTGCAAAATGTTACCAAGAAACGGACATCGGTCACATGGTAACCTCTTTGAAGAAAGCATCACAAGCGACTTTGATGGAATCGAGCCAAGTAAATGGACTTTGAAAGATCGGAGAAAAGGGATATTGTTGGTCAGAATGTTCGTGAACGGTAAAAGCCGTGTTCGAGATGGCTGATCTCTCGGAATTAAGTGGGTCAGAAAAATTACCTAAAATACTCATACAATTCCCGACTTGTCTTTGGGCAACACATGCCAACGATGTAGGCCGAATTAGAGGCTTGCACCCAATCAAGATCACTGCAGATCCAGAAAAGAAACTGCCTCGAAAACTGCAATACCCTTTGTCTCCAGAAGCAGAAGTAGGGATTGCACCCGTAGTGGAAGTGCTATTGAAGCAAGGGATAATTATTCCCATAGTTAGTCAATGTAATACACCGATCCTACCTGTAAGAAAACCTGCGAAGCCGACGTGGAGATTCGTACAGGATTTGAGGGCAGTGAATGACGCGGTAATTCCAGCTTATCCTGTAATTGCAAATCCAACTACCATTCTAGCAAGCATCCCAAGTACTACTACCTATTTTAGTGTCGTGGATCTTTGTTCAGCTTTTTTCAGTATACCGAAAGCCCAAGAAGCACAATTTCTTTTTGCATTCACCTATAAGGGAAAGCAATACACTTGGACTGTATTGCCCCAGGGGTATTGTGAAAGTCCAACATTGTTCTCGCGGGCTCTGAAAGACGACTTGGATGATGTAGTTTTCCCTTGTGGATCCCCACTGATTCAATACGTTGACGACCTACTGATCTGTTCACCGTCGAAAGACGCATGCAAACGAGATACATTGACGCTGTTGGGAGCTTTAGCCAGAAAGGGACACAAAGCATCGAGAGCCAAATTGCAGTTTTGCCAAGAAGAAGTGAAATATTTGGGGCATATTCTGAAGGGAGATACATGACGCATCTCCCCTGAACGTATAGCTGCAATTTTAAAACTGCCCAAGCCAACTCCTGCTCAACAGATGAGGTCTTTCCTCGGAGTGACTGGCTATTGCAGACAGTGGATACCAGATTATGCGGCCTCAGTGCGCCCCCTGGTGGACATTGGTTCGGTGAACACGCCCAGCCCACTTGCATGGACACAAAATGCAGACAAGGCTTTTGTAACGTTAAAGCAAGCTCTTTCTTCGGCTCCCGCTCTGGGTTTACCAAACTATGAAAAACCTTTCCATTTGTACACATGTGAGAGACAGGGGTTTGCACAGTCGGTGCTGACACAGAAGCATAGAAATAAATTACGGCCTCTTGCATATTACAGGACTAAATTGGATCCGGTAGTGCAAGGATTCCCCCCTTGTCTCAAGGCAGTAGCAGCTGCTTCGCTCACGGTGCAGGCGACGGAAGCATTCGTCGCGGGAAACACTTTGATTCTCATGGTGCCGCACGCAGTGACAGCTGTACTGTTAAAAACGAAAACACAGCATTTGTCGGCTTCAAGAGCAACAACATACGAACTCTCACTCACAGCACCCACGAACATTACGATTAGGAGATGCGCACCGCTGAACTCTGCTAGTTTGCTGCCAGGAGTACAAGATGGTGATTCTCACAATTGTGAGGAGATAATCGCTCTCACGCGTCTACCGCGTCCTGATTTGAGAGACGCACCAATCCAAAATTCTGAATCGATTTTATTTGTTGATGGGTCATCATCACGTGCACCTGATGGATATCTATTAACAGGCTCCACCGTTTGCTCTGATCACGAAGTAATCGAAAGCGGGAGATTGGCCGAGAGCTGCTCCGCGCAGCAGGCAGAACTGTTCGTCCTCACTCGTAAATGCCATTTAGCCAAAGGCCAAATAGTGACAATCTACACTGACTCTGGCTATGCCTTTGGTGCTGTACACGAATTTGGTGCCCTCTGGCGCGAAAGGGGGTTGAGAACATCATCAGGTGCGCAGGTGAGGAATGGAGCATGGATTGCGAATCTGCTGGAAGCGATACTTCTGCCTCACCAAATTGCAGTGGTTAAATGTGACGCCCACACCGGAAGATCTGATGATGTCTCACGGGGAAATGCCAGGGCAGATGTAGCTGCAAAATCAGCTGCCCACACCAGAGCTCTTTTGATATCACAATGTGTATTGAGACAAGAGGCGACGCCGACCATTGACGATGTGAATACTTTGCAGACAGCTGTTAGTGCTAAAGAACGAGATTTGTGGATACTGGCTGGATGTGAATTTGAAAATGAATCCAAATTATGGAGATCATCTGATGGTCGTGTGGTGGCGCCAAGAACTCTATTACCTTGGCTCGCCCGATTGGCACATGGGGCCGGATATACTAGCAAGGGGGGCATGAGTGCTTCAAGTGGGAGATAGTGGTTTGCCCCGGGGTTTAGTCCAATTGCAGAACAGTATTGTAAGACATGTCATATTTGCCAAAAACATAACCCAGCAAGGGGGGTGGAGATGGCCCCAGGGGGTCATCCAATTCCATTCGGACCTTTTGTTCATATCCAGATGGATTTTGTTCAGTTTCCAAAATGCTGCGGTTTTGAATTTGCTTTAGTCATCGTCGATTTGTTCACCAAGTGGGTTGAGGCTTACCCTTGCCGGAAAGCAGATGCCATTACTGTGGTTAAACATATGTATATGTACATCACACACACATATATATATATATATATATATATATATATATATATATATATATATATTGTTACGGTTGTGGAAATTCGCAGAGCACCAGAAAGGATATCCCCAAGATCAGTTATATCGCTAAGTGTGTGTTCAGATAGATTTGCCCACCGTTGTTTAATGGGCTGTGATCTTTGAGTTAGCCGTTATTCTTTGCTATCGTTATTTTGGACCAACCACCTTTTTTACAAGCGCCCAACCACACCACCCTAACGACCACCAAACAACGCCAACCACGCCACCATTACAACAACCACAACCACCTCAACCACCAACCACACCACCAATCACCTTCTCCACAACAACGCCACAACCCTCTCCACATCAAAAACTGTCTCGACCATGGAGAAAGAAGAAGGGGTTCCAACACGCATGGGATTTTCCCTCCTGCTTTCCAGCGCTTCGGGACGGGGGAAGGGCAGATTGAGCCAGGGGCCAAAGGGTGATGTAGGGTGGGGGCCTGTTTTTGGGCGATAAATGTCCCTGGGCCACATTCCCATTGAGGGCCACCGCAACGACTTTTTCTTCCCTTCGCGCACTGGAAGGGAGGAGCCAGGGCGTTGGAGGTACAACATGCCCTCCTTCTAGAGGCTTCCCGCGGGAGCTGGAAGAAGGGCGGGGCAAGAAGGCAGGGGGAATAAAAATGGTGCACGGAGCGTCCGCAAGGGGTTGGTTGTTGGTCGGTCGGTGGAGGTCTCGGTCTGGGTGGAGTAGTCAGTTGGTGGAGGTGCTCGACAAGATCC
>NC_140961.1:70173461-70175961 GCF_056783735.1 Eptatretus burgeri | reverse complement strand
TTTCCTGGCATAAACCCATATTGCTGCTCACAGATCTTCACCTCTCCTCTCAACCAAGCTTCCACTACTCTTTCCCACAACTTCATGGTGTGGCTTAACAACTTTATCCCTCTGTAATTTCTACAGCTCTGCACATCACCCTTATTCTTGAAAATCGGAACCAGTACACTTAATCTCCACTCCTCCGGCATCCTCTCACTTTCCAAGACTTTATTAAACAATCTGGTTAACAACCCCACTGCCATCTCTCCTAAGCACTTCCATGCCTCCACTGGTATAGCATCTGGGCCAACCGCCTTTCCACTTTTCATCTTCTTCAGAGCAGTCCTCACTTCATCCTTCCTGATCCATCCCACTTCCAGATTTACTATCTCCACCTCTTCTAACCTTCTCTCTCTCATTTTCTTCATTCATCAGCTCCTCAAAGAACTCCATCCACCTTCTCAACACACTCTCCTCACTCGTCAGCACATTCCCATTTGCGTCCTTTATCACCCGAACCTGTAGCACATCCTTCCCAGCTCGGTCCCTCTGTCTTGCCAATCGGTATAAATCCTTTTCCCCTTCTTTTGTATCCAACTTCTCATACAGCTCGTCATATGCCTTTTCCTTGGCCTTTGCCACCTCTTTTTGCCTTTCGCCGCCACTCCTTGTACTCCTGCCTACTTTCTTCATCTCTCTGACTATCCCACTTCTTTTTCGCCAACCCCTTCTTTCTTATACTTTCCTGTACTTCCTCATTCCACCACCAAGTCTCCTTATCTTCCTTCCTCTGTCCAGATGTCACACCAAGTACCTTCCTAGCTATCTCCCTCACAACTTCTGCTGTCGTTGCCCAATCATCCCACCCACCTTTACCACCATCCAACGCCTGTCTCACCTCCTCCCTAAATTTCACGCAACAGTCTTCCTCCTTCAGCTTCCACCATCTGGTCCTTGGTTCAAACCTCACTCTCTTCCTCAACCTCACCTCTAAAGTCATCCTACAGACCACAAATCGAAGCTGTCGAGCTCCACTCTTCCCTGCCACCACCTTACAGTCTCTAATCTCTTTCAGGTTGCATCTCCTGCTTAAGATGTAATCCACCTGTGTGAACTTTCCTCCACTCTTGTATGTCACCGTGTTCCTCCTTCTTCTTGAAATACGTATTTACCACTGCCATTTCCATTCATTTTGCAAACTCTACCACCATTTGCCCTTTCACATTTCTCTTGTTGAGACTGTACCTCCCCATCACCTTCTCTTTATTCCCTTCCCCAACATGCCCATTGAAATCTGCTCCAATCACCACTCTTTCATCCTTGGATACACTCTCCACCACTTCATCTAACTCACTCCAGAAATCTTCTTCATACTCCATCACACACCCCATATGTGGGGCATATGCACTGATGACATTCATCATCACCCCCTTCAATTTCCAACTTCACACTCATCACTCGGTCAGACACTCTCCTCACCTCCAATACCCTCCTGACATAATCTTCCTTCAGGATTACCCCGACACCATTTCTCCTCCCATCCACACCATGGTAGAACAGTTTGAAACCACCTGCAATGCTCCTAGCCTTACTCCCCATCCACTTGGTCTCTTGTACACACAGTATGTCCACCTTTCTTCTCTCCATCATTTCAGCCAACTCTCGCCCTTTGCCAGTCATCGTCCCAACATTCAGAGTTCCAACTCTCACCTGCACACTTCTAACCTTCCCCCTCTCCCACTGCCTCCGAACTCGCCTTCCCCGTCTCCTTCTCCTCCTTCGACCAGCAGTAGCACAATTTCCACTGGTACCCTGCTGACCACCGGTATCGGTGGCGGTCGTTGGTAACCCGGGCCTCGACTGATCCAGTATGGAAATTCATTTTGTTGTCCGCATAATGATTTGGCATAGGTTTTTTTTTACGCCGGATGCCCTTCCTGACGCAACGCTGGTCGCCTCTTACGACACACAGGGATATGGTACACCTATTCGAACCGGGGCATACACCGGGCCCAGTACAACTGGTACTCATTTCGCCGACCTCGGAAGGATGGCAGGCTGAGTCAACCCCCTGGTGTTTTCGACTTGGTTTATGTATACATATACATATACACACAGATACAAATATATATATATATATATATATATATATATATATATATATATATATATATATATATATATATATATATATCGTTGCGAATTCGCGCCCGCCGGCGTGCGAACGGCCACGTGACTCAAATCGCGGAACGTCGCCCACCGGACGGACAATTCTGTCGTGACTCTCTCGGACTAAAGCCGGGAACTAGTCACGGGTGGGCCTTTCGGACTCACCACGATCGTGACAATCGGCCACCCGCGTCGGATAGGGTTGTTCGCCAAACTCGACCTACCTAAGTACCCACGCGGAGGGTAGACCAGGCGATCGCACCTCGCCGCAGGTCGACTCCGGACACGGGCCGCTTAAGCGATCCGTTCCGTACTATCAGGATAACCAAGCGGTGTTCCCGTCGGCCTC